>NC_060902.1:6656785-6964285 GCF_014805685.1 Silurus meridionalis
TTTAACGCCACGTTAGCTTTAAGGGTATAAATATGACAGACACAGGTAATCATCAAATCCATCGGCACAGAGTGTAGACAACTTGGTCACGCCTTGATTTGAAACTATAAGAAACATTTATTTTAGTACTAGGGATTATTTCATACAATTCACTGTTTTTGTGCAGGTCCCGTTTCTTCTGCCATTTGTTTGTGATGTATAGGTTAATCAGTGGTATTTCACAGTTTGTTATTTTCAGTTCATGTGCTTTCCTGGCACCTACTCTCTCATTGTCTTTTTTGTGCTGAACTGCAGCTATAATGCTAATGATGCTAACAAACAAAAAACCACTTAGATGGTAGTTGAGTCAGCAGAGCTTCTAGCTGCTAGCTTTAGCATTATTTAGTTCAAATCTCATGGTTAAATCAGATACTGACATACAAACTGTACATAAACAAGTTTGATAAAGAAACATTAAACATATGTAGTCCACTTTGTGCAAAAGCTTTCTGACAACCTAGCATTTATTAAACCAGATCTCGTTGACATATCTACGGGTTGAGTGTGTGTTTAAACAATACTAAGCTAAAAGATAAGATTAGCTAAGCTAGGTTTTCCATTTTGACAGGGTTAAGGTTAACTTAACCCTGTAGCTTCAGTGAGGAAAAAGGTCGACCGAAACGTCTCGAAGGAATAGACAGTGTGATTTTGTATGTTATATTTTTAAAGGTTCACTTTGTATGCATTAAAAAATGAATAGACATTATATTAAGTACATTTTAATTACTTCAAATACTAAGAATTTAATATAAATTTTTTTTTATTGAATGAAGTCACTTTTTTAGGTTCTGCAATAATGACCAGGTCGGTTCTTACCCACTAGTGGCTAAGCATGAATTTGATTTTCTTTATGTACTTTTAAAACCATTTAGATAAAACAAACAAACAAACAAACAAAAAAAACAGCATATTGGGTACAAACAGTCTTATGCTAAGGCTTTGTCCACTAAAATTCACTTTTTTAATAAATCTTCCACTGATAACTGACTTTAAAAGTAAATCCTATAGACATTAATTAATTTGTATTAGTAGTATTGTAAACAATGATAACATTAATATAAGATCGAAATATAATAAATATCATTTGCATACTTAGGGATCATATACAAAAGCTATTTATTAATATTTATACACTTTTAGATGTTTAAAATTGTTTAAATATAGTGGAACAAGCCATTTAAAAAAAAAAAAAAAAAAATAGTGAATGGAAACCTCCAAGTGTTGACAAGTGATAAGGCTGTCTGGCAAAATGATAGTGAACAATAAAGGTGTTATATAATCACACACAAACAATTTAGTAAATGAGATTTGCTGGTGTAAAGTAGGACAAGGCCAAAACACAGGTATTTGTTACACACACACACTTGTTTGACAATGTAAAGTGTGGGTACAACAGTCCTTAATGTTTGTGCACGGATACAGCATAACCAGTCTGTACTCCAGCCAAGTGCAGAGGAGTGGCTTAGAGGCCCAACTCAGAACTAAACATATCCAATAACAGTTACTATGGTATGATGTTCCTGCAAAATGCACAACACATGATCTATTCAACAACCCATACGTAGTACTAAAAGTGGAGCAAGGTTAAAGTTTAAGGGTCATCAAAGCAAGCACATTTTTTCTAAAGTCGGGAAGTAAGTAAACAAATTGAAGGGACTTTAGAAAAGAGCAGATGCTAGAGTAACTCTGACATCTAGTGGTGAAAACTAAAGCATAGCATTTCAATTCATACAATAAATGTAGACTTCTCCAGCAATATGTGGTTCTTTCCCAATCTGTTACCACAAAGTTGGAAGCAGACTTTTGTAGAAAATGTCTCTGGAGGTGAAAATATTAAGGTTTTCCTTTACTGGAACTAGCAGACCCAAACCTCTTTCAGCAGGACAATGCCCCTGTGCACAAAGTGAACAATGAAGATGTGGTTTTCATGGGTTGGAATGGAAAATCTTGAATGGCCTGCTATAGAGCTCTGCCCTGAACCCTAGTGAACACTTCTGGGATGAACTGGAACAATTATTGTTTCCAGGACTTCTAACACTACATTACTAGCTTTCTTTACCACCGTTGTCTCTAAATCCCCACAATCATGCTTGTTAATTTGTTCAGATGTCCAAATCATGTGAATGCAGCAGAATACATAAATTCATGCAAATATTTAAATCAAACAACAGACTGTGGGGAGAAAGTCATTCCAGGGACTTGGATTGTGGGTCTCTGTGGTATAGGTGTTGGTTTTGAGTCTTTAGACAGTGTGAGGTATATATACTTTGTATATAAAAAGAAAATAAAAAAGATTTATTTAAAAAACAAACAAACAAAAAAAACCACCACCTGACAAATATTTTGCTTTTGTGCATTTTGAGATGCTTTTCTGCTTACCATTGCTGTAACAAGTGGTTATTTAAGATGCTGTGGCCTTCCAGTCAGAACCATGAAAAATATTCTCTTCTCACACCTAAACTGTAGAAATGTTACTCAGTGAATGTTTTTTTTTTCTTTCTCTTTATAAAGCACCATGTTGTATAAACCCAATTCCAGGAAATTGGTATGAAAGTGGTTTCTGTCATTAAAAACAATGCTACAACTAGATTTACTGATTGCATAACTGTAAAAGTGCAGGTGTTCCTGTATTCCTACTTGGCCAGGGAGAGTATTATATTTATTAAATTCTGTTTTTTTTGTATAACACTTTTACCAATGGACATCATCACAAAGCAGCTGTCAAGAAATAGATTAAGAAGATACATTTTTATAAATGTATCCTTGTAATTTTATCTATTTTGTGAAATAAATGAATGTATTTAGAACAGCGCACATCAAATCTGCTATAAGTACATTATTTCATACAGAAACATACATTGTATAAAATTTTGGAATGAGACACAGAATAAACAAATTTATTTACACAGGTTTCAATTCCCAGGCACATGTGTCATGCATGTCAAGGTATAAAATTTTGAAAGGGAAATAATCAAACTCTTAATATGCAACATAAGGCAATGCGTTGTGGTGCTTCAGCTTTTTGTCGTCATCTTCACTCGCCTTTTGGCGTCTTTGTGCTTCTTGCGGTACTCCTGTGAATATGATAAATTCATTATTCATGTAGGCTTGGCAGCATCGACCTCAACATCCTGGTTCTACTCTGTATTTATTTAGATTACATCCAACAATGACGTCAGTAGGGGATCATAATGATGTCTATGTTTACAACACCTAGTTTCACTGTGCTGCTGTTTGAGTCTGTTCTGGCATAGGAATATTTGTGTAAACATAGCTTTGTGTAAACATACACTATATGGACACCTGACTTACCACAAAGTTAAAAGGCACACCATTGTAAAGCATGTCTTTGGATGCAGTAGCATGAAATTTTCCATTTACATGAACTAGGAGACCCAAACCTGTTCCAGAATGACAGTGCTCCTGTGCACAAAGCTCCAGCTCCATGAAGATATGATTTGTATGGGTTAAAGTGGAAGATCTCCTGCTATAGAGCTCAACCCTATTGAACACCTTTACTAATACCCTTGTGTCTGAATAAGCACACATCTCCACAAGCACACTTCAATCTAATGGAACATCTTCCCAGAAGAGTGGAGGGAATAAGAGGAAATGTGGGCTAAATGTGGAATGCAATGCTCAAAAACCACATACCATACTTATGATAAGGGGTCCACAAACTTTTGGTAATATATAAAGAATAGTTTTATTCTTTGCAACACAAATTGGAAAATTTTGGGCTGTGCATTTTCTGCTTAGTCTTAAGCCATGGTCAATTATTTTGTGTGAAACAGACAAAGAAACAAATCTTTAATCTTAAATTTTATCAGAAAGCAATATGTATTCAGTCAATTATACATTTGTGCTTTTAAAATGTAGCGATGCACCGGTTGAAAATAATAAATAAATCGGAACCGGAGGTTTTTTGCTTATAATTCATGGTTTTTTGCTTTTTTCGGATGTTTTTTTCCGGAAGAGCGCCCGCATGCACAGACCACATTTGTAGGCCTGATCATGTTATTTGTTTGAAAATATTTAAAAATCTGTGCACAGGACATGAAGACTGCAATCTGCAATGGAACAACAGCAAAGACATTTGGTTTGGTTTTATTGGTCTATCCTGCTCTCTGCGAGATTCCGGGAAAATCAGCAAAACAAATTAGTTATATGACAAATGCAATTCCGATAAACCGGGGACATGGGATCCGAACCACGGTAAAGCGGGGGATTAATGTCATTTATTTATATAGCCTATTTTGGTTTTATTTAGTTTCACTGGTGAAGAGTTTTACTTCACCCCAAATGTAAAAAAACTAAAAAATCCAATGCTGATTAAGTAACATCTTTGTTTGGAGTGTTGAAAGTGTTTGGATTGTGGAACAGTTGCCTTTAATTTCACATGGTTACAGTTCATGTTTTCATTTAAGGCCAGTTTCAACCCAATTTAAAAACAAAAGCTAAATGCTTTTGTCAGTACCAGGTATGTTTGTATTGAATGTAGCTACTTACTGCGTAGTTACTGCTGCTAATTTCAGATGGTTACAGCTATTGTTTTTAATAGGCAAAACCCAGTTTGGCCTTTTAAATACCAAATAAATATTTTGTTTATGTATATTTTTCATTCTTTCCTGTTTGTAATCTGACATTGGTATCAGCCAGTTTGCTTGTAAAAATCAGTATGGGAATCGGCCATGAAAAATCATGATCGGTGCATCACTAATCAAATGTATTGTATATGGTTCAACATCCTTAAAATGTAGTCGATTTGGGTTGAAAAATAATCGTAAGCACAAACAAACCCAAAAGCAAATCAGCAATGAACACCGGCTATACAATTAGAACACTTTGTGCTGTACCTGTGACCAAGAGAAAATGCCCAGGTTCTGTTTCCCAGTGCTAAAAATTCTACACACAGAAAGGGAAATGAAATCTACATGACAACTAAAGAAATTCCTAAAATCACACACCTCACTGAGTTCTTTCCTCTTCTCCTCCCATGCATCTCTCTGATCCTCCAGTTTCCCAAGTCTGCAGAACATCCCGGGTCCCTCTGAGGAGAAATGTTTACATGCAGTGAAACATTAAATATCTAATAAGCAAAACTAAATGATAGTCTAATTATTTAAAAAAAAAAAAAAGTATTTTACCTTTTAACCGGATGTCATCATCAAAGAAGAAGAAAAACTTTTTCGTTGGAACCGGCTGTCTATAATCACAAAAGTATCTAGTTAATTCATAAAGCAAAACATAACTCAAACTGTAGGAGTTCCTAAGGGTTCCTACAGCAGATCATTCGTCTCCATATCTCTCTACATCTGCTCTTTCAAACCAACCACCTGCATGTTCTCCCTCACCACATCCATAAACCTCCTCCTTGATCTTCACGTCAACCTCCATCCTCAGTATTCTTCTACCGATATACTCCATGTCAGTTCACTGCACATGACCAAACCATCTCAATCGCGCCTCCTTCACTTTGTCTCCAAAACTTCCTACATGCACCCCCCTTTAATAAATCGTTTCTAATTCTGTCCATCCTCATCACTTCCAATGAAAACCTCAGCATCTTCAACTCCGCCACCTCCAGCTCCATCCCCTGTGTGTTTGTCAATACCACGGTCTCTAAACCATACAACATCGCAGGTCTTACAACAGTCTTATGAACTAGATTTTAAAGATAATGCTGCAAAACAAGCTGATAAAATTGTTAAACAAACAAAAAAACCCTGTAATGGCAAAGGTCTGGTGGGAATATTTAATAACCAGCTTCTCCACTTTTACCAACCGAGAGAACCGCAGCCTGCGATGTAGTTTTCTTTCCGCTCACATGTCAAAGTTCAAATTTTACTTATTGTTAAGAAAAAGTGACAAAGTACCACTTTAAATCTTTCACAATGTTTTCAGTGAACTTCTTTCCCAATTTCCTTTTTAGTTTGATCTGCCTGCTGCTTAAAAGCATTACATTAAGTTATTAGGTGTCTCTTGTAGAGGTGTAGCTCGAGGACCAAGTGCTGAAATACGACAACTAAACTGAAATGTTGTTTGACCCGTTACTAACAAACACTACATTACATGCAGTTTTAAACATGGCTGACATTGTAATATAAAAAACCAAACAAAACACTGCAATAGAATTTAAATAGAAAAAAAAAAAAAAAACTACAAAAATCTCAATACAAATTCTTACTTAGATGTAGTGACCACAGCAGCTTCTTTTTTTCCCTCTTTCTCTTCCTCCTTCTCCTCCTCTTCTTCCTCCGAACTGCTGTCCTGGAATCGAGGGTCTACTTGCCAAGCCACTTTGGCCCCTTTTATAGTCTCAACTTTGTATTCATCTGAACACACCGAAGGCAAAACCATAAACAGAAAGGTGATAAATTCATAACACAAAAAGCTTTCTACAGTGTGGACACAGCTTTCTACATGTTTATCACCTCAACTAATGGAAATCTCAACACAAAAGAAGGTACAAAAGAAGCAGCACCATTTTTGCCTGTTAAAATATCACACTTGGATTTTTGTTGTTGTTGGAAAGCTTAAGAAAAAAAGTTTGCAATGGGTACCAACGTGAAGAGCTGCTCAAATACAGATCCATAAAGTCTAACTCAAGATTCTATTCATTGCAGCTGTTTCAAAACCGGTCATACTCTTGTGAATAAAACTACACATTAGATGTTGACCAGAAATTAAAAGACGTGCATTCAAATTGAAATAAAACGCAACACTTCAAATAAATAAATAAATAATAATAAAAAAAACTTTCAAAATTGGGCACTTTAAATAAACAGCGTGTGGCATCAGTGATTTACCTCTAGAGGCCTCTCTCGTACTGTATAAAGCAAACCGGAAAAACTATCAGTATGTTTTTTTTGCAGATAGCCGACAGTTTCAGCAATTAACAATTGACGATTAGGTTGAGCTCTACTACACATCATTCTATACATAAGCATTTTTGGTAATCTATTATTCCATCATATCTAAATTCACACTTTTTATAAGTAATGTATTTGGTAAACAGAGGACCAGCCATAAAAACACTTACCTGTTGTCTGAGCCTTTGTTACATCATCATCTCCAAAGAATGAAAACTTAAATCTGCTTGATGGCTCTGATTCCTGATTAGTTGAAGATGATAATGCAGGCATGTCTCCTTGTGGCGCTTGACCATCTTCATCATCATCATCAACATCATCATCATCGTCGTTATCATCATCATCATTATCATCTTGGTCCCATGAAACTTGCTTGTTTTCAGTTTGGATTTCTTTCACTGTCCCAAATGCCTCTTTTAGATCTGTAGTCACATCATAGTAGATGTCCTTAGAACATTCCGGAAGCTTGGCGGCCTCCTCACGTTTCTTACGCCGTGCAGCTTTGCTTTGAATGTAAAAACAAGAAATAATGAGCGGAGCATTGACACTGAAAAGCACACGGAAATTAGCTGTGCTGAACAGACCTTTCTTTTTGTGTTGTGTCCGTTTTGGTTTCAAACGCTGCATGAGTCTCACTCGATGGATCGTAATGCAAAGCTGAAATGTCCCTGTAGTGACAAAGAGACTCATTGAGACCAAGGTTGAAAAATAGCTGGTTTGTATAATGTAGTATATAATAGTAAAAAGTTCCACTTTTGCTCTTTTTGTTAGTCTGAATAACAGAACTCGTACTTGAAGATTTTTCCTTTGGTCGCTCCATCGCTTGGTTGAATCTTGATATTAAGGATACTTTGTAGGATGGCCAGATTTTTCTTCTTCTCTTCAACAAGCTCTTGTTCTCCTGGCATTTGCAGAGGTTCCACATCTAAAATGAATATTTATGGAAAACTGAACAAGAAGGAGTTTTCGAATTTACAGCAACACACTCAATAGTTTTCTAGGCTGAACAAAACGATCCTAGTGGAAGTAATATAGAATGAGGTGGGCATCTAACTCCTTTCTCCAGGTGTGTGCAACTGTCCTGCACTGTTACATGGTGGATGCATTGCCAGGGACAAAACTCTGTACAAAAGCCCAAACATTGTATCAGATAGTTATGTAATGTAATTCACATTGTATTTTCATTTCACTTTCATTATTGTGTTGCAAAAGTGGCACAAAGAAATGTAATCACTGCCCAATCAAATTTCAACGAAAAGGCAAAGGGTTTGTTTATTCCTCCTGCAGAAAATATGATCTAGGTTTGCATTTTTTTTCTTTTTAGAATTATTAAAATAAATTGCATTATTAGAGTGTTAAAAACAAACAAATATTAATATACACAAATTTCGTACACTGTGTGCGTCACTGAACAAGGTCTTCATACGATAGAATTGTTGTTGTGCACAAGATTAAAATGAGCTAACCTTCCTCCTGTTCTTCACTTTCAAGAAACTTCGCATCCATCTGAAATCTTGGATCAGTTCCAAATCTGGACTGCAGCTCCATGAGCTAAGAGTTACACACATATAAGCAAAGCATCAAGTAAAACACTAACAGAAAGTAACGAAACAGTAATCAGTGTTCTTAGTGACCTTCTGTCCTGCTCTGCCTTCAAACTGAGGCTTTATCTTGAAGTGACCTTCGTCAGTGCCGTCATCCTCATCCTCGCTGCTGTCAAACAGTTTGCTGCCCCTTGCCCTTTTTAATTCCTACACAAAACAGAAAGAGGCAGGAAGTAACAGTTTTATTAAACAAAAATAATAAGGGCAATGAGAAAATGCTGAATAGATATAAAGCATGTTTTTCTTCACCTTTTCTTTGAGGTCTTGTTTTTCCTCAGATCCTGATGCATCATCATCAGATTCTTCATCAAAAAGGCTCGCTTTTTGCTGTGTTGTGTTTTCACGGTCATTGCTAACTTCATCATCGGAATCAAACACGATATGTTTCCCTTTGTTTGCGTTCGGCAAATCCTTGACAAAAGAAACAAAGCATTCGGATATCCGACATACACTTTTCTGGCTATAAGCTTCAGAATACTGCGATATATACACAATATACACAAAAGTATTGGGACACCTGACTTTTCCAGCCAGATGTGGTTCTTTCCCAAACTGTTAGGCACCTTGTTTTATAGGATGCCTTAGGATGTGGTAGCACTAAATTTAATTATTTAATATTTAAATTATTTTATTTGAACTAGGAGACCCAAACTTGTTTCAACTCCATAAGGATATGGTTTTGAGTGGTCTGCTGTAGAGCTCTGACCTCAACCCTATTGAACATCTATGAACCCTATTGAACATCACAAATCTCTACACAAAAATCTAGTGGAACCATCTTCCCAGATGAGTGGAGATTACCAGCAAATGGGAACTAAATGTAGATTGGGATTATTCAAAAAGCACATATGAATGTTTTGGTCAGGAACACTTCTGTCAACATACTGGGTGTGGATACATTATATACTGTATACATTTTCATGAATACTGCTAACATTTTTTGCTAACACAAGCCCATCGTGTAACGACTTCATACTCACCACTTTCGAGAGGGCACCCTGTATTAGCTGCTTCTGTTGCTCCGACTCTTTCTGCCTCTGTTCCAAAGCGGCGAGACGCTTTTGATTGTCCTGCTGCTGCTTCACTGGGTCTAATACAGTCTGCTGAAACTGTTTTGGACCCAAAGCAGAGCTATTAATCTGTTTAGGTTCTGATGCTGCTTCCCGTTTAGTACTTTCCTCCTCCTCTTCATCGCTGCTCGTGTCTGATTCTTCAGAACACCCGGAGCTATCAGAAGCAGATCTTTCATGTTCTTTTGAAGTTTTGGGTTCTAAAGGGACGGTTTCTTCATCCTCCTCTTCTTCACCGGATGAACTGCTCCTGGCTGAGTGTTTACTCTGTCGTAAAGAAGTCGTTTTTGTAAGTACAGGACATGTTCTGTCATTTACTTTTAGGGAAGAACTTGGTTTGGAATTGAGCTTAATTGGTTCTTCATTGATCATCATGTCCTCACTGGAACAGTCCATAGAGACATTTGTGTCCTTCTTGTTTAGCTCTGGCACCTGTTCACTGGATGACTCTTCATCTTCCAGTGTTTTCAAGCCTGATTTGAGTCTTTTAGGTTCCTCACCAAATTCACAGTTCACTTTTTCAGCTGCTCTCTTAAGTCCAGTGATTTTGGCAGCGCTGCCAAAAAGGTCCTTCGTTCCAACAAAAGCAGGAAGACACGACTTCTTTTTTGACATGACTTTCTCCTTTTTCTCCTCTTTGTCCTCATCTGGTTCAAACAGAGATGCTAAAATATCCTCAGGGTTTATGCCGCTCTTTTTCGATTGCGCTCTCTGAGGCTCGCGTTCATGTACAGAAGAGCGTTCGGGAAGTTCACTTGTTCCTGCATTTGTGTCATCATCACTGCTTTCATCGTCTTCCATTTTTTTAACAAGATTCTCCAAATCTGCTAGTGACAGCTCCAGCCTGTGGCAGCTCCCCATCATGGCTTCATAATCGGAATCACCGGATTCACTCGACGATTCCGAGCCATTATCCGACTCTGAATCAGTAGGAGTCTGATTGTTAGAGAGTGCAAGTTTCTTCCCATCAATCTTCTTGGATTTTACCAGAGACTTATTGCTCTTTTCAGTCTCCTCAGTTTTGTCAGAATTTTTGTTCTGCCTCAATATTTCATCCGTGTCAGCGGAGTCGTAATCCTCATCGTTCCTGGTAGATTTTAAACCAATTTGTCCAACCATGTCGGTTTCCCCGGAGCCCCAGAACATGTTGGATTTTACAACAAAGTCATCACTCACAACCTCAAGGTTTCCTTCATCTTCTATTGTTACCATTTCATGATTTTGTGAAAGCTCTTGTGCGACTAGCGTCCGGATTTCATCCTCCGAGTCACAGTCGCTGTTGAATACGCACACAGCAGGCTTACGAGACTGAAGCAATTGCGAGGCATCTCTGTTCTGACCTGTCGTCCACCTCTCAGGAATAGTTGTAGAATATGGATTAGTGCTTGGGTCCAAACTTTGAATCGTCTTCTTGGGGCGTTTTTTCTGTCGTGGGAACTCGCCTCGTCTTCTCTTGCTGATCTCGTCGTCGCCCCCGTCTATCTGCCACGTGAGTTCAGACACTGGAGTGAAGCAGTCCTCGCTCTCGAGTTTCTTGATATTGTGGCAGTGTTTCGACGGATCGTACTTGAGGGCTTAATGATTAGTTAAGACAAATCAACTAGTAAAATTACAAATGCAGGTAGTCCCTGTTACAATGACTCCATCCATTGATGTGTTGCTGTGCTTTTACACATAGAGCAACCATATTTCTTTTAGCTGCATAACATTATAATTTATAAAATGTAGTTCATCATAATATGTGTAACAACAAAACAATTACAGCCTCACAAGCCAACACAAGTTGTCATTTGGCTACAATGTGGGGGAAATGCAAACAGGCATCAATGGAAAAGGATATCTTGGTTTTGCCTTGACATTTCAGATGAACGATTGGAAGAACTCTTCCAAATTTGCTTACCACCCAATCCTAGAGAGGAGAAAGAGAACAATGAAAAGGTTACAAAAAGCAGAAACGTTTCCAATTTCTAGCACGACATGCTGCCTTTTTACTTCTGCCTTATTAACTTCAAGAGGGAAAAGAAGAGTATGGTGAAAAAACAACTGTCTATAGTTGTTAAAATGTAAATAATGACAGAAAACAACAGTTTTTTAAAGATAAACAACAATAAATTCCACTAAAGGATGTCCTATAGTATACCTTGTGTCCTGGGATTTCAGTTCCTGGAACAGCCGCTTTCATGTGGAAATTCTCGACACCGGCTGCAATGAAGGACTCCACAATTTTTTCTTTCACGTCAGTCTTTGGGGTGTGAGTCTTCTCGGCTGCCTGCTGCCGCTCCTTTGCAAGTCTTGGACAGATTTCAGAAAGGATTAAAGTTGGTGATAATCTATTGCACGGCATCAATATCTATATATTAAACAAGAGAACCACAGAAAAAATGCTGAAAAGTAATTATGCATGTACACTATGGGTGTAATGGTACACAAAATTCATGGTTTGGGACGCACCTCGTTTTTTTAAGTCACGGTTCGGTACAATTTTGGTAGTTTACATTTTTTAAAGATTTTTTTAAATAAAATGAAAACAATATATAAAATAATATTTTGTTCAAAAATAAACTTGAAAATACAATTAACTCAATACACTTTATTATATTAATTAAACTGAGTGATCAATTAAATTGGCACCAATTAAATTCATTAAATAAAAATAAATAAATGGAAAAGGAATTAGAGTTTACATTTGTTAGAACCCATTAGGATAATACAGATGTGTTTCACATTTAATATAAAATTTTTCTAAAGATACTTATTTCTACTTATTTCAGCATACTTTAACAAATGTCTTCATTCCTTCATCTGGAATTGTCAGGATTTTCTCCTTTTAAGAGAAATTCTTGAAGCTGGACATAAAAAGTTAAAGAGTCCATAGTGCTAGCGTTAGCCGCTAACCCGAAAGTGGCTACTTCTCATAGCTAGTGCTATGGCTTCTTTAGCATTTCTGTGTATGGCGCAAAACAAATAGTATTTCTGGTATGGAGTGAGAAGACACAGTAACACTGCACCAGCTCTAGTTTCTTTTTTTATACCCCGGCATTGTTGTGTATGTTTTCAAGTTTAATGATAACGATAAAAAAAATGCGCTGAAAGTGCGAGACGGAGACTTGCACTTGTGCACTTGCACAAACTTGCGATCTGCCACTAAATACGTTCCTAATTGAAACACAGATTGTATCTATGTTCCGCACGTAAAAAAGGATCGCATTCAGTACACGTGTACCGACCAGAAAGCCCTGTGTACCGAAAAAACTTGAAAACGTGTACCGTTACAATCCTAATGTACGCATATTAATCACAAACAGTACCTCTGTAAGAAGCTTTCCTTTGCGAGTTCAATTTGTAACGTTCCACCTTTCCATTTGGATTTGTTCAACACTGTGACACCTGCGTATAAAGAAGGAACTTTTTTAATACAGTAAATTACCAGGACTGTAAACACAAGAACAGTGTGACAAAAAAACAAAATTATGTGGAAAAAAAATTGCCATTCTCCAAGTTTACTCAGTCGTATTCAGTGTCTAAATTGAATTCTTTAGGCTGCTGTCAGACTGTGTTTCTCCTCAACCACCAGCACAAGTTTGACAAACAATCCAATAGGAAATGGGTGTAAAGCAGACGGCTCCAAGATAAAAAATATTAAATGTTTTGAAAATGTTTTGCTTGCCAGTGCAAACACTTAAAAAAAAAAAAATTCTAGACCAATTAGATCTTAGATAAGAAATGAGCTAGAAAAACAAATATAGAAGCTGAACGTAAAAGTATATGAGGAATGAATTAAAACATAAGTGATTATAGGAAATGCTACTGTCACCAACTTAAGGTGAATTTTTCTCCTAGACGAGCATGTAATGAAGGTTTAATTTAGTTATGGATGAAGTTTTAATGTTTAATTATTTTATATAACAATTTGTTGCTAAACCACATCTTCATGCTTCTCGCTTTGTTCACAGAGACACTGTCATGCTGGAACAGGTTTGGGTCTATGAGTTCAAGTGACGGGAAAATGTAATGCTACTTTATCCAAATGAATTCTATACAATGGTGGGCCTCCAATTTTCTGCTACCAGAAAAACCAGGGATGAATTACAGCTTTAATCGGTGCGTTAATTCAGTTCAGCATACGTACATCTTTTGTAGTCGGAATCAGAAATTGTTAGATTGATGTAAGCGAAGGTCTTCAGAGGAGATCCTGTAACAAATCCCAAGACACAAAACAAAAATGAACTGAGCAACTTTTTAATCATTTCACTCTAGTAAAAAGTTTTATTCAGACTCTCACCGTGTTCATCTTTACGTGTGATTATCTCCACATCGGACACCTCACCAAACTTCCCGAATCGATCTCGGAGATCTTTCTGAGATATTGTGTGGCTCAGGCCACCGACGTACAGACGCTTCATGCTTAGACACTCATCCGCTCTAGACAAAAAGCAAACACATTATCCTTCCATGTACTGAGCTTTCAAAATGCATTTATGTAGGACTGCAATGTGTTGATTGAGGTTCTGAACAATTGTCATGTGTACAAATTGAAATCTTTCACATATTAGCCTTTTTTACACACACACACAATGGCACTTGACAACCTTCTGTTAGTGGTAGCGGAGATTTTAGGGTTTTATTTTTTACATCTTTACCAAAAAAGAAAAAGAGTGATGCAGCAGAGCTTTATTCTTCAAGTCTGTTTAGTTCTCTCACTTCCTCACCTGTACACTATTCTCAAACAGCTTACAAAGTTTCACATATAATGCAAGTAACCCTGTGCGCCTGTGTTTAACATGACTTATCGTCTGAATTTCTCATTAATATGACACTAACCGTTACCTGAAAACAGACTGCGGACTAACAACAAAACCTCATGCTTGAAATTGTTGAACATTTTTTACTCAAATAACACTGTTATTCCTGCACTTGCAATTTTATAAGTATACAATCATGAAATAATTAACAAACAGCACATATATTTCAATTTAAACATTGATTTTTTCTTTTCTGGAGGCACTGATAATCATATGTGATCAATTCATATTATAAAATTTTGAGACATTGTATTGTTGGTTTAATATTGTCCAAAATAGAAATACTAAGAAAATATTACACATTCCCCCACAAATATCTCGAATCAGTCTGGTAGGAACTGTTTAATGAGGTGCAGTTGATTAGATTTGCAGTATATGTACAGTCAAATATATAGATAGATATGCAGTCAGATAGATAAAAACAAGATGTAGAAATATATATATATATATATATATATATATATATATATATATATATATATATATATATATATAAAATAACTGATACACTGTTTACAATAGTGCAGTCAGGTGGGAGTCTCACAACTGCAGATCTGTGTATGATCTGTTATAAGATTTGTTTAAAACATATATGACTAATATTAAAAACATATATAAATGAAAAGTCGTTAAGGGATTTTCAATCATAATATACCCTTTAAATAAAACAGATACTATTTACTTATTATTAATTCAATCAAATCAACCAGTTAGCACCTGTAATTTAAAATAGCATCATGCTTTAAATAAGTCACACTCACTATAGGATCTGGAAATTGTTAATTATCTCCAGATGTCTGAATAAATATAAATTAAATGAGAACTTACTTATTAAACGCGATTTAAACTGCAATCTGAACTCTCACATGTCGCTCACGGAGTTGTTACATCAAATGCTTCCGGGTCGAAACAAGTACCGGGTTATGGTTCCTACTTTTAATATATATTGCTCGTTAAAATATTGTAAAATATTTTTTACTTTATTTTGGTGTGTATTTCGAATAATTTGCTGGTTTAATTATACTTTGTATAAGTAAAAAAAAATATTGTGATTGAAAATATATAACAACATGATTTCATTAAGCGGATACGGTTCACACGATTGGTTCAATCGACGTTGGCGCGATTTGTAGCGATTTGACATTGGGGCCCGTTTCAATTTGCAGTTTGCTTCCTTTGTAGGTAGACTATTTAGAGAATGAACACAGCGGCTTTTAGGCCCCGTGTAGTACACTATATATTATATATGGAACAATTTGAGATGTAACCATAGTGAAGGCAAAATAGAGCTCGAGAGGCGTTCAGTTAGTAACCAGACTCACTCCTGGGAAGTAAGTAACAAAATAATGAAAATAAAATAATATCAGCATGTTAAATGAGCTTATTTATGTTAATAATATCCGGAAATATTTGTCGCTAACTAAGTACTTTTTAAAAGAGAAAGTGGGAATGTTTTGAATGTTTTGGCTTCTGTTCTGATGTGTGTATTATACACTGAACAAGTATAACAAACGTTTAAAATGATATTTAATACAACTGAGTATAATTTTATACAATTAATACATTTAACATATTTCCATAAAGCACAAATGTTAAATTTTTAGAATGAACATGCAAAACTAGCGAAATAATTACAAAACTTAAACTAATGCCAACTACAACTCTTAGTGAAGTTAATGGACGTTGTCCCAAAGCAGCTTTATAGTGTAATCATTGTTGAGGTTTACTGTTCAGTGATGGTGTTTAAATGCAGAACTCAGTCCTTCGGCATTGTATCAGATTGTTTATATTAATTACAGTCCAAAGCCATCCTCATGCTTCTGGAGTTGCTCATAACTTCATAAACCTTTAGGCTGTTCATGTGGAACCATCCTCAAGGTGTTGTGTCCCCTAGAACAATGGACATCTTGGAGCAGCAGTATGAAGAAGAAATAAAACTCCTCCAGCAGGAGACGGTGGCATGTGAGATCGAGAGGGACGAGTGTTTACGAGCTATTTTCAGACAGCACGGAGGAGAAACCCTGCAAAACATCCTGTAAGTAGCGATAAACATGTCCACAATTCATCTTTCTGCGTCATTGCCAACTGATGCCTCAGCTTTACATACCGTTATAACGAAATGTATGATGGACAAACGTGCTTGATTCTTGTTTTTTTTTATTTTTTATTTTTAGAAAGACCATCTCCATCCGTAAGGAAAACGAAGACGGAGTGACAAATGGAGATGCTTCGAAACTCGTGACAGAAATCAGTGATCTGGAGGTGGACCACAGGAGACAGACAGACATCAGTGGCATCTTCCTCTCCGAGTGCTGGATCAAGACAGTGGAGAAAAGTAAGGGTATAGGATAAACGTTTCCTCCAAAAATCTCTGTCTGAAGTGTAAATGCATGTTGTGGCTTTAGAAAACCTTTCGCATTGTCGAGCTTGATATTTTTTATTATGCGTATAATATGTTGGCAAAAGTATGTGAACACCTGATTGCCACACACATGTTTTTTTTCCCCTTAACTGCTGCCACAAAGTTGTTTAAAAGCCTATATTTTTTTTCAAAACAGCTTTGTGTGCTGTAGTGCAAATTCTCCTTAATTGAAAATAAGAGGCCTTATCCTATTCATCATGACAAAGCAACTGGTGCACATAGTATCATACTGTATATTCATTACAGTCCAAATCCATCCTTATGAAAAACCTGGAGAGACAGTATGAAGAAGAAATAAATCTTCTTTGGCTTACCAAAGTTGCTGTAGAGACCTCAAGTGTCCTCCACAGAGTCCTGATCTCAACCCCACTGACCACTTTTGGGATGATCTGAAACATCAGCTGATCCCTAGGAATCCTCACCCACTCACTAATGCTTTGATGGCAGAATGAGTGTAAAATCCCCACAGCCAAACCTGAGAAACTAGTGTAAACGCTTCCCAGTGGAACGAGAGCGAAGGGTATTAAAAGTGTGATCACACCAGTATATGCTTTTTGAACATCCCACACTGTATATCCACATACCGCAATTCTGCTTTGCTTTATAATAAAATACATCACGATTTAAATACACTGGTATGTTACACATATCAATCTGCACATGTAACCGTTACAAGTGTGATCACTTGGGGAGATCAGATCATCCATTGCTGATTATAATGGTGATCATTTCAAAATGTATACATTTTCTGTTTTTTATTTTTATTTTTTTCAGGCAGCACAAAAACCGTACAGCAGTACAGACTTAGTGGTCGTTGTTGGCTCCTTTCATTCCAAGTTGAGTTTGTACTGACTGAGATTCAGGTAAGGAGATTTTATTTTAAACGCAAAATATATTTATTATTTTAATCTTTATAGATCCTGATCACTGTTATATTTAATACTGAATTCGACCACTTTTGGGTCTATTTTATGTTGGGCTGCTGCTATCGATTATTTTAGTAATCGAGCATTCTAGCGATTATTCCATGGATTAATCGATAAATCAGATAAGAAGTAATTTTTTGGTAATTTTTTTATTAAAAAGCAATACCAAACAAAAGATATAATAATACAGGTCTCTTAAATTTAACAAGTAATTCGTTTTTTTTTTTTATTTAAGAAAAGCCTCCCTCACCTTGTCTCCAAAGCGTCCTACATGCGCTGTCCCTCTAATAAACTTCTAATTTTGTCCATCCTCATCACGCCCAATAAAAACCTCAACAACTTCAGCTCTGCTACCTCCAGCTCCACCTCCTGTCCACCTCCTGTCTTTTACTTAATGCCACTCTTTCTAAACCATACAACATCGCAGGTCTCACCACAGTCCTATAAACTTTCCCTTTCACTCTCGCAGATACTCTTCTATCAGATACTCATCAAATCACTCCTGCTATCACTCTTCTCCACCCACTCGACCCTGCCTGCACTCTTTTCTTCAATTCTCTAACACACTCTCCATTACTTTGCACTGTTGATTCCAGATACCAGAACTCCTCCACATCTTCTCCCTGCAACCACACCACTCCACTGCACTCCCTCTCATTCACACACATGTACTCTGTCTTACTCCTACTGACTTTCATTCCCCTTCTCTCCAGCGTGTACCTCCACCTCTCCAGACTCTTCTCAACCTGCTCCCTACTCTCACCACAAATCACAATATCATCCGCAAACAATCTTGTTAAAAACTTCACTGCCATCTCTCCTAAACATCTCCACACTTCTGCTGGTTCTACTGATTTTCCAATCTTCATCCTCTTAATAGCTGGAAAAACTGCATGTACAAATTGAGGAAAAATTTCATAATAATGTTTCTCAACATCAAATGGCGAAGACTAAATATCTCATCATCTATAGTACACAATATCATCAAAAGATTTGGAGAATTTATATAAATCTCTGCACAAGGTATGAGGGTGAAAATCAATATTGGATGCTTGTGATCTTCAGGCCTTCCAGTGGCACTGTATTAAAACAGGCATTGTTTTGTAATGGAAATTTGTTTGCCGTGTCATATACAAAAGCACATCACAAATGCTCTAGTGGTATAAAGAGGGACATTTTCCCAGCACATTGTTTAATAATTGATATCATTTAAAGGGTTCTTTCTTTCTTACAGTGGATATGATACAAAATTATGGCTAGGTAAGAACTTCAGGCTCCATATCTTGTGTGGAATAACTTTTCTCAGCACTAGAGGGCAGTTCAACACCACCATCTACATTAAGGGGTGTCTCGTTGGGTACAGATTTATGTATTAATAATGGACCATGTTAGATTATTTATGAAAGGTCTCTAAATTCATAACAAATTTAGTGTTTTGTAAATAGTGTTTTGTAGATGTAGACTAAGGTAGTTTGGTGAATATTTCATTGTGTTGCATTTCTTAAAACTGTCATTACAAGGCCATCTACATGAGGTTGTAGTTGGAGGTAAATAATTTTAACAAGTTAATACACGCAATGTACATCACACTTTAATGACCAGAATATATTTGTATTATTACTTATTGTTATTGTTGTCTTTGTTGCTGCTTAACATAATGCTTATTAAATGCATCCTAATAAGTGATCACTGATTTTATTAATATAACATTACATTTTCCAGCAGAAGTTTTTGCTCTTTCCCACCTTTAGCTCTCTGTTTATAATTGTGTGTATTGGGAGCTGTGAAAGAATGCTTAGCTTGGAAAATAAACTTTCCAATTATTGCTAAGGCAGACCATATGAAGAACTGTACCTTTTAATAAATGCCGTTGTTTTTTTGCAGGATGGTGAAACCACCCTGAAAAAGGTGACTGACCTTAACATTATATCAGATGGAGGCGAGTTTAAAGACTTGTGTGGATTTCTGTCAAGGTGGGTTCAATCTCTGTTTACTGCAAGATATAAAGCGCTAGGCTACTTCTATGGGATGCTCACATTGCGTCTACTCTACACTAGCAAGCTTTTTCAAGTTTCTTGTAGTTTGTCACCATTTCAGCCTGTAGGGGTCCACAATTGATTGATCAACAATTTTTTTTTGCACAACCAATGCACATGTATGTGTGTATTTACTACACACATGCTCCTGATCGTACCTGTACAATGGTATACCTAGTGTTAGAAAAGTGTAATTGCAGGTGAACTGACTACAAAGTGCTATTATACCACTGACTGTTAAAATCAGCATAATCAACAGTTACGCTGTGGAATCAAAAAGTCTCGAGACTAGTTTTGTAACACGGCAACAGATGGCAGCACATGGTTGAACACACAGTCACAGGAAGCACCGACTTTCATAAATCAGCCAAAAGACATGTTTACTTGAGGAGCTGTGTAACTGCTTCACCACGTCTGCTGTTCTGACCATGTGCGGTCAGACCAGATTTGGCTCCTGCGGACTTCGCACTCTTCTCGAAGATGATCCAGCGCAAAGGTCGCCATTTTTACACCATTGCGGAGGTCCAGCACGAATCAAAGAAGGTGGACGGTGCTTCGAAAAGAAGACTTCCATGACACATTTCAGAAGTTGCAGGAATGCTGAGAACACTATTGCTGTGCAAGAGGACCTTTTTTAAGGTGAAAGTGGTGTAAACGCAGATAAATAATGCACTTTCTCCTATACAGAGCTAGACTCTTTTTGATACCACCTTGTATTATTGATTATGTTGCTCTCACAGTTGAGTCAGACAGGTGACTTAACTGAAATCTAACAAACCTGTGTGAATCTGAAGATTCCTTGAGAGTGTTGAATGGCTCATCAGACAATTTTGTTTGCCCAGTGCAGTTTTAAGTGTTTTATTGTATGGTTTTTAGCCATAGGCACACTTCAGAGAGAATTTTCCAACTAACAATGAGCCCATAGTCCTATCCCTTACACTGCAATACATTACTTTTACCTTCAACAGTTAAAAAAAAAATAGTATTGTTGCAGGAATTCTTTGAAACTGCACAATAAAAGTGGGAATAATAAATATGTATATTTTGCATGAGTTCAGCATTCATCACCAGCTTTCATCTTTTTCACCAAGTCCTAAGGGTCCCTCATGATATTTTGTTGACCAAGTTGATCATCATTGTGATAATAGTGAAACAGAAAGCTGGTACCCACCAGGACTCCCTGGAGTTTTGGAGAGCCAGGATCTAATGAATATGACTAAGGCATTTATACCAGTTATCTATCTAACAGATATTCCATTCAAAGCATCTTGAGGTACTTTATAACAGCAGTGTTTGTTTATAGGCTAGATCTTTTTAGAATGATTAACATCCCTATAAAATTGCAGACCACAACTCCCATGATCCTCAGCCTGCAACCTCATCATACAACCTCCACTCAAGCATCTAGCTCTGCTCATAGTCACCTGATTACAAATGACACTCATCTGTTTGCAATCGCACTGCTAATAATTACATAAGTCCCTTTGGACTGCCAGATATACTTTACGAATCTCGCTGCAGCATTGAGTCTGAGACAATTCCAAGTCTTTATCTTCCAGCATTGATTAGTGTTCGGCTGTAGTGTGTGTCCTGTTTACCCATTTAGTGTTGTTTAGTTTATCTGTGTTTATCCAGATTGCCTCACCATTAGCCTGCTTCACATTTCTAATTGCCCAGGCATTGAAATTGTCAGCCATATTGGGTTAAACACAACCAGGACACATTGCACTGTTTATTCGCTTCTTAACAGAAAAAATTACTGTTTCTGTAACAAACTATAAGATGAGGATATTCAAGGTATTAATTTATTTGAATTCCACAATCAATAATCCACAACAGGGTGATGTGATAACAGAAAATTATAGCTTTTTCATTTAATAATGAACCATCATGCAATGTAAACGCTTATAAATACAGTTATAATTAATGTTGTAGAACCTGCATGAGACAAGCTAGTTTCTGTTATCACTCTCATTATAGCAACTATAAACTTCGAGGTCCTCTGTCCTGCAGTGCCTTCTTGATTATTAATACTTATTTCATGTTGTACATGATTCTTATACATGTACCTTCCGCTTGTTAACAGTTGGTCGAAATCTTGGCTCGTTTAACAGCTCTACACTTGGATTCCTAGTGATTATTGTCTGTAAAAACAGGTCTGGTGCTAATTCAGGGTGCATCACGTAAGAAATAAGATCGTCAAAGCCAAAAAAAAAGAGGTTTTGTACGTGTCTGAAAACAGTAAATCACTGCCAGTAGATTCCATCAGCTGATTTAATGGAATAACTGATATATGGCAAATTAAGTACTTTTTTTTTTATAACTCTTGCTGAACTTTTCCATTATTACACTGATCATTTTCATATTATTAACCTGTTGAGACACGAACGAAAACAAAAACTTCGACTCTTAACTGTGACCAACTTCATGGTCTGTGGATGCACATCTGGATCATATTGTCTGGTCTGAGATTCTGTCCTGGCACTTGGATGTGGAAAAATCCTTCAGACATCGATTTGCACATACGTCTGTGCAGACGGGTTTTTTTTTTGTTACGTCTCAAGAAAGGCTGTTTTAAAATTATTATTTTCCATGTTAGGTTGAGTAAAAGCAGTTTCTGAAAACAGTCGGGATCACAGACCTGAGTGATTAAAATTTGGATTTTCGATTTTCAGAGAGCTGAAGTGATTAGTTTAATAATTTCAGCATGCCATAATTATTTCAGTTATTTAAGTTATTTGAATGTGAACATGTGGCATGCAATGTGTGTGAGCTACAAATGATTGCTGTAATGTCTAGCTAGCCAGTACACAAATGCCATTTAATATATATTCACCTTAACTCTTGTTTTAAAATTGAACTTTGCAGTTATATCATTTCAGTGTATTTATAAATAGTGACATTGCTTAAAATATCAGATTTTAGCATCTCCTTTTGAGGCAGGTGGAGTAAAAATGGTGAGGTTCCTTTGATTTGCTTTACATTCTTGATGTTGCGCACTCATGGTGCACCCTGCTTACTGCCCCATTTAGCTGGAACTCCTATTGCACCTGCTGTTCAAAACCGGGAACTGCAGCATCACTAACTCTTTAGCGCTGTGAGGCAGAGGTCCCCAAACAACAGGTCACGACCGGGTGTCAGGCCTTGGAAGAGTTGCTACCGGGTCATGAATACTGTCTGTCTATAGATATAACACTCATTTATTCAGCGATTTGCCTTTTGCGAGCCAATACTACATACAGTGTGATTAAAATTTTTTTAATATTTGTAACAGCTCGTAATTAAACATCCCTTAAAAGGTTTTTTTTTTATTGGAAGATATAAGAAAAGATCAAGTGATAATGGAGCGAAAGGGAAAAAGATAGCTTGTCTCATTGTCTCATTGTCTAAACGAAAGAAGATTTTCCAAACAAAATTGGTTTGTGGTGGACAAAAGGTTGGAAATTCCTGCTGTAGACAAGCAATAGAGGCAGATTGGGGCAGGAACCACATTGCCCCAAGCTCTATAATTAATGGTGTGTAATTGTGTATTGCTTTTTATGTCAAATCAGGTAAAAAAAAAAACCTTGCAGACCTTGGTTTAGAGCATTGAATTGAAATAAAATGTATCTTCAGTGTATAATGACATCACATTATCAGATAATGTACATTGAATTTGCCATTTTTCATATGAACAAAAGTTCATAAAGTATAAACAAGATAAGTTAGAAAAATGCAACTACTCAGACATTATTAAATTTATAAACTGTATGTGCAGAGGTTAAATACAAACAAAAACAAAACTCAGGTCACATAAAACAAATACAATTCTAATGTACATTTAAAGAACTGAGAGTTGAATTTGTATAATTCCAAGTAGGATATTGATTATTTTAGTAATCAAGTTTTCTACTGATTATTCCAACGATTAATCGAGTACATTTAAGACGTAGAGCGATACTAAATATACAAGAGAGAATAAGACGGGTTTCTAAAAATGAACCTTTTTTTTTTTTTTTTTTTTTTTTTTTTGATAAATTAATTATTTTTTCTCCTCATTTTTCTCCTCGCTGTTTTCTCCCAGTTTCTCCAATGCTTTTTATTCTACAGCGTCGCCTGTGTTTACCTGTCCAGAGCACTCCAGAATTTAGCGGGTGGTGCATCAGTAATAATTATCCATGGGGAAACGCAATGCTCCATGTGTAGTTAAATTGACTAAACCCATAATTTTTTGTATTTGAATTACTCGAGTACTCGAGGAATCATTTCAGCCCTAATTTCATGTACTTAACCTGCTCTACCTTCCTTCATTGCTGTTCATTACTTTGCTACCTTATTTGACAAGGTCTTTTTAATAAAGAAAACGGTGAAGTAAGAACTGTGAACAAAAATACAATATTACCTTTATATATTTTTTTATCACCTCTGGTAATTATATCAGTATGTGTTGATTGGTGGCTAGAATCCGAAGCTAAGTTAGCTAACTGTCTGTTAACATAACTGGTAATAGAATGTGCTTTTTCACCAATTCTGTCGCCCATGAGTTGGCTAGTTATGCTTATTCATATGGTTAGTAATATGACTCAAAGTAAAGGAATAACTGTTATATTAGTGAATTAGTATCTACTATTAGCTGGTCAAATCTTGATATGATTAAGCTAACCGACTGTGAAATGCGAGTGCGTGTTTGTTACACAGCAGTTACAGCATAGTGAAAGCCAAAAGAAGAGGCAGGCTATTTGTTCAAGATATTATAAAAACGTCATTTCCAAAAGATTTGTTGAAAACAGAAACTCTATCAAACAGCATTTAATGGGGCATTAAACGCCCTTAAACAAGCCATGACTGGAGTGATTGAAATGTAAGAATGAATTTTATCTCATTGGCCAATAAACTAAAACTAAAAAAAAATTAACAGCATGCTGTTAAAATAGCCCATGAAGGCCTTACATGGCCTAAACAAGCTCCTGTGTTAAAATGAAATGAATAATTATAATTATTATTATTATTTTTTTTTTCTTGGGCCATCAAAGTAAAAAATCCAAGCCCCAATATCACAAAGCTGCCATTTTTCAGCACCAGGGCACCGTACTTCATCTAATGTAAGTCGGTAAATGAGTAACAAATCTAAACAAAACAGAAGACACATCAACCTACAGTTTGCCATTGAATTAAACAGGTGCATCTCAATAAATTAGAATATCATTAAAATGTTTATTTATTTTAGTAATTCAATACAAAAAGTGAAACTTGTATATATTATATAGATTTATCACACACAGACTGATATATTTCAAGTGTTTATTTCTTTTAATTTGAATGATTATGTCTTATAGCTAATGGAAACCCAAAATGTAGTATCTCAGAAAATGTTAATATTGTGAAAAAGTTCAATATTGGAGACTCGTGGTGTCACACTCTAATCAGCTCATTAAATCCAAACACCTGCAAAGGTTTCCTGAACCTTTAAATGGTGTCTCAGTCTGGTTCATGCTGCACAATCATGGGGGAAGACTGCTGACTTGACAGTTGTCCCGAAAACGATCATTGACACATCCGTTGATGCTTTAGAGCACTTCATGCTTCCCTCTGCTGACCAGCTTTATGGAGCTGCTGATTTAATTTTTCAGCAGAATTTGGCACCTGCCCACTGCCAAAAGCACCAAAAGATGGTGTTGGTGTGTTTGACTGGCCAGCGAACTCACCAGACCTGAACCCCATAGAGAATCTATGAGGTATTGTCAAGAGGAAAATGAGGAACAAGAGACCAAAAAAATGCAAATGAGCTGAAGGCCACTGTCAAACCAACCTGGGCTTCCACACCACCTCAGCAGTGCCACAGACTGATCACCTCCATGCCACGCCGAATTGAGGCAGTAATTAAAGCAAAAGAAGCCCCTACCAAGTATTGAGTACATATACAATAAATGAACATACTTTTCAGAAGACCAACAATTCACTAAAAATGTTTTTTTTGATCTTATGAAGTATTCAAATTTTTGGAGATATATAAATAAATATATAATAAACACTTGAAATATATCAGTCTGTGTGTGATGAATATATAATATATAATATCTGTATTGAATTATTTAAATTACTTAAATAAACTTTTTAAGGATATTGTAATTTATTGAGATGCACCTGTATAACTTTTCGAAGAACAAACTAACAAATGGACTGTTTATTACATTTTCTGCTACCAAAAGTTTTAGGTGGATGTGAACAATAGAGCTACATAGCTGAATGTGATATGCAAACTTGGAAAATGTGGTATTTAATAAGGGGTGTGCTAGATAACTAAATTATTATAAAGAGTCATTAGCTAAATTATTCTTTCTCGCTCTCTTCCGCTCTTTCTTTTTGTCTTTCTGTTTGTTACATATATATATATATATATATATATATATATATATATATATATATATATATATATATATATATATATATATAATGTGTGTGTGTGTGTATCTGTGTGTGTGTGTGATGTATATATTAGTTGCCAAGTTACGATGATTCAATTTACGATTATTATTTTTTTATTTTACGATGACGATCCCGACATGATGAATTGTAAAATTATTAAAATTTTTACATTTACATGCAAACGTAGCAGCGTATACGTCCCCGCCATGCGAGACGCCTTACTCTCACCCAGTTAGTTGTCTCAGTGTTAGAACGTGTGTTTTTGGTATTTCAAACCCCATTCTTAACTCTTGTCTCTCTCCATTTTCTCGGCATTGCTGGACACTGAAACAGAACATGTCTGGCTCCACCCTCCCCTCGTGAGCTAGTGCTCGTCCACACACCCACTGCCACATACGTATATACTGTAAAGTTTATACGTTATTGTACTGGAAATTGCTCTGTTTTTCTAAATGATGTACTGTAATTTGTAAGTTATTACTTCCCCATGCCATTCTTTAAGTCTCCTGGGATTTATTTTATTTTATTAATGAGACCATTTTTATCAAAAATATAAATAAATAAATATAAAAGAGGCAAATTAAAACCTCCAAGGCAACACACATTTATTCACGACGTCCTTTCTTTACTCAGATATATTAAAAAAAAAAAAATGTTTAAAGAAAAAAAAAAGTGAATCACTAAACATTTGTTCTAATTATGCGCCAAGTCTCAAATCAAGCACCAATTTCCGCCATGATGCACAAATCTGTCAATTAAAGCTTAAACTATGGAAACATAGCAGAAGTTCCGTTTGGTGTCCTGATTTACGTTTTTCAAAGCACCATAATTACTTGAAAACATTTAAAAGAATATTTTGTCTTCATGCTCTATGTTGAGTTGGTTTTACTAATAATAAACATGCAATTGCATGAAGCATCTATATTTGTCCGTGTTGATTAGAGTATTAAAAACTCGAAAAGTATTCATTTAAGGTACAATTTAGAACAGATAAAAATGTGCGATTAAATTGCGTTCATTCACGAGTTAACTCATGACAATCATGCAATTAATCGCAATTAAACAATTTAATCGATTGATAGCCCTAATTTATGCACATGCATATATACACACTGTTCAAAACACATGTCGATTGTAAGAATGAAACTATAATTAAATCATACAGGTTTTTATGGGAACAACTATACATTCTTTTTTTGTTATTAGTACAGAAAAAAAGTTGTGGAATTTTAAAGTTTATATTTAAAGTAAAACCAGAAGCAGAAATTAATTAAGCAAAACAACACAACAGGCTAATTAAATTACACACGTAACTCTGAGGTGTGCAGCCTGGGGATTCAATTACATACATCTATCTCTGTCCATGGGTTGTATTCCATCACACTCCCACACACAGAAATATAGACCAGAGTAAATGAGAAACAGGTGCAGTCCATTACCCATTTGTTCTGCATAAGTTTTGCGCTCCTCTCCAGCAGACTCTTGGCTTCTCCCAAGAGACACCCAGAATTATTGTAATCTGAATTGAAAAACATAAAGGACAAAAAACCCCTGTTACTTCTGTTAAGCATTTATTTCATTCTGGACCTTTTTATTTTATTTTTATTTTTTACACAATAGGCTTCAGAATAGTTACTATCTCTCAATCGAACACCCCTGATCGGCTCACAATTCATCTTTTCACTCTCTTTTTAAATTATCCCTCCATCTAACGTACTATACTTGACAAGTATTTCTCGACCTAACTTTTCTGTCTGCATTGTATTTCTGCCTCAGTTTCCCAGACATACAATCAATCCAAGATTCACATTGAAGGAGTGTACAGTATGTCTCATGTCATGCCTGTCATTTCAAGCCTTCAGTTCGTTCAAAATGTTTCAACTGTGTTAGTGTACAAGTTTCTGTCAGCAGGAAAAGCAACAGCATACATTGATTTTAAACTGTTTTGGCAACTACAGCAGTCGATTTTAATTTATGAATTTAGATATATAAATATTTCTGACTTCTTTCTGTTATGAGGAGAAGAATTAATCTATGACTATTTTTTCCTGAGATTTTCTCCCTAATTTAGTCTTGGCCAGTTCTCCCTCACCCTTCAGGTTTCTACAACCCTGAAGGGGTGAAGGCTTCCTCTGAGCCACCCAACCACATCTTTTTCAAACTGCTGCTTATGCTGCATCATGTGGCAGTGTAACATAAGAAGGAAAATGCTGTACTGTATACCCTCCTATACAACCATGAACTCACATATGCTAATGAATAAAGAATTTCACGATCTCTGGATAATAACTCTTCTTTTGTGGCATTTGGGATTCGGTATTTATTTAAGTATTTATTATGGGCATAACTGTACACGTATTCGTATCGAACAGGGCTTTCCGTACGGTGCACATGTGTATCGAATTGAATCTGAGTTACCTTATGAACATATTAAGAGTTGGACCGCAAGTGTGTTTAGTCTCCACCTCTCAATTTAGGCGCTGTGTCACTGTGGCTCCTCACTTCATACCGGAAACACGATTTTGTTTTGCGCATGCACGGAATCCCTGCCACTTCCTGTCATCGCCAACGTTTTTACAACAGTCGGTGATCTGGATTCTCTTGTGTTTTTTTTTTTTTTTTTAACAGTTTCTCTTAAAAGGAGAAAATCCGGATAATTTTGCATATCGAAGGAGTAACTGAATGAATGATGGAGGGAATGAAGACATTTGTTAAAGTATGCTGAAATAAGTAGAACAGTTCATTAAAACATATCTTTAAACAATTTTATACACATTTATATACACATCTGTATTATTGAAATGGGGTTAAATTATTTAATAACATTTTTTCATTTATTGTATTTAATACATTTAATGTGTGCCAATTTAATCAATTATTTAATTTAATCATCATTATAAAAAAAAAAGTGTATGGCATTAAATATTTTTATTTATTTATATATATATATATATATATATATATATATGAGTATATATGTATATATATATATATATATATATATATATATATATATATATATATATATATATATATATATATATATATATATATATATATGTGTGTGTATATTTTTTTATTATTATTATTTATTTTATTTTTTTATTTTATTAAAGCATCTAATTTAAAATTGTTTTGAAAATGTAAACTGTCGATGTTTACAAATGTCAAAAATAAACTCAAGCAGTTTTATGTTTTGCATTTCTTTCCCCAAACTGCACCAAAATTGTACCAAATAGTGACTTAAAAATCGAGGTATGTACCGTGAATTTTGTGAACCGTTAGACCCCTAGAGTTTATATACAAAAGTTTGAGAGCTACTGGAAAACCCCTTCCTCAATCATCTCAAGAGAAACAAATTTTTTTCATTTTTTGTGTACGTTTGAGTGTCATATTCTTACAGAAAACAATTGAAAATCAATACTTTAAACCAGAGTGCAGTGTCCTATGTGAGCTGGATAATCAGATCTTCATTACGAAACCCTGAGAGAACCTCTTCTTACACACATACAATATAGACAAAAGTATTGGGACACCTGACATTTCTAGCCATATGTGGTTCCTCCCCGAACGTCTTTAAGCACAAATGTGGAGGCACACAATTGGATATTTAATTGTATTTGTAAAAACAAAATTGTACCTGTTCCAGCATGACCATGCCCCTGTTCACAAAGCAAACTCCAGGAAAATATGGTTTATTGAGATTGAGTGAAACATCTTGAGTGTCCTACATTAGAGTTCTGACCACTATTGAACACCTCTGGGATGAAACGTTTGTCCATAAAGTGTGTGTACGCACATGTTTGTTTGTTCGTATATATGTATGTATGTGAGAGCATTAACTAAAACCTCTTCACCTGTGTTGTATTTTGGTATGATGGAAAATGTTTTCTTTCAGGTTTGTCTTTCGTTATCTTGGCCTTTACTTTATATCCCTGAGAGACGCAGAATTTTCCATCAGTTCTTTATGGCATTTCTCTCAACACAGACTTGGAGTCTCCACTTTTGTGGAAAGTTGTGTCCCGTGCCACACAGCTCTAGGCTCAGCGTAACTATGAAAGTCTCAAAATGACTCAGGCTTTGCCAACTTGAGCTGGCAGTGCAAGAGCCATGTAGATCAAATACAAGACCACCAACTAGCTGTCTTACATGGCTTTTCCTTTGTTGTATGGAGGTTTTATTTATAAAACCATATTAAAATGTTGAACACTAACATTTTAGGAGATAATTTCCCCCCTCCTTGTCTGTTGATCAATAAAAGCATATGCATAGTTTAGCTCTATCTCTGTCTTTTTTTTTGTTTTTTTTCTCTAGTGTTGAAGAGTCAAGGAGCCTTTTCCTGTTCTTCAGAACCCTGAGGTCATATTCAGAAAGATGCAAGCAGCGAACTTGTACATTCCAACACTTTAAGGTAAGAAATAATTGTAGGGCTTGAAATAATCTTTCCTTAGGTGCTTTTTAAGTGCAGGGGTATAGTAGTTTAAAATCTAAAAATGTGTGTTTCAGACAAGGTTTTCGATTTATTTTTTCTTTGAGAAACAAATCATTTCTGTAATGCATAAAGAAGTAAAGCCAGGTTTCTGCTCAATCAGATCTGCTTCTGGAAGGGAACTTTGGAAAGACTGCTTTCAGACACTTTGGATTTTAACTGCACACATAGCGATCAGCTAGTAAACAACAACCAGCCAGAGAACTGGGTTCTGTTGTCCATTCAAATAAAATGGCATCCCTTTGTGGTCTCCTCCATAGAAGACACTACAGATCTGCATTGTGTTATGGGAAAAGATTGAGGCAATTTAAAAGCATGATTTAAGGTTTACAACTTACACAACAGACAGATCATTTGCTCTATTCTGTAGTGATTGCAAGTTGAAATCCTGACTGTGCCATAGACATTGTTTGTGGGGCCTAAGGAGAAAAATTGACCGTCTATTCTACCCAGTCACAGCAACACGAGCCAATCATGGGTGTCTGTGTGCTCATGCATGTGGAATAGGGCACACAATGCTTTCTGCCCTGTAACGCAGCATGAACAGCAGTATGAAAATGTGCATTATTCTGTCTACTTCGGTTCAGAAGCTGTTTTGGAACAGGGGAGAGTTGAGTGAGATTTGAATGGTGACCAACTCGCGGAGAGAAATGGAGAAAAAAAAAAAAATTTGAAGGATTTAAATTAACAAAAGCGTGTTATTATAAACTATAAACTATGTAAAACTTTTATTTACACCGTGAAGGCAGAACAGGTGTTATGACAGGTGAAGTGAATAACACTGATTATCTCTTCATCATGGCACCTGTTAGTGGGTGGGATTTATTAGGCGGCAAGAGAACATTTTATCCTCAATGTCGATGTGTTAAAAGCAGGAAAAATGGACAAGTTTGGCAAAGGCCAAATTGTGATGGCTAGACTTCTGGATCAGAGCATCTACAAAACCTGCAGCTCTTGAATGTGAATACATCAAAAAAATGAAGCAACTGTGCATTTCTTTTTTTTCGACATTTGGTCAGTAAAACCAGTTCAAATGATTCACTGCAGCAGAGCACTACTGTAATAAATAGGTTTGATACGCTGGTGGTAGACCTCCTGTGTGTTTTGTGCAAACCATTTTAGTTCTATTCACACATCTATACTGGAAAATCACATCTATACTGGAAAATCACAGAGAAACTGCACAGGCTGTGCTCCCCATCCAAAGTACCCTGTGATGCTCTGAAGACATTGGAAGCCTGTTCAGATGGAAGCATGAGTCATGAGCAGGAGATTTACTGATCATCTTCCTGTTCTGTCTTTCCAGTGCACTGCAGGAACCAGGACAAACATTGGTGTGTGGCGTTAAACACAGCTGTTTAAATTGGCTGTTAAGAGGGTTATACTGTGAATCTTAACCAGTCAGTGAAGAATTCAATCATAATAGTTTCAGAACTACTTGCTACTGCATGTTTCTGCAAGAAGCACATAGCTACACTATATGGACACCTGGCCATAAGATTAATATTTGCAATTCGAACATCCCATTTCACAGTTCATCTCCATTTACTGTTACAATAAGCTTCACTCTTCAGGGATGATGGTACATTAGATTTTGGAGTGCGCTTCAGCAACAAGGTTTCGGGAAGAACTACATATGGCTGGAAAAGTCAGGTGTGTAATATTTTGTCCTGTAGGTTACATCTGCCTCAGTAAAGTGGGAGGCATGTTTTCAGACATGACTACAGAATGGCAAACGTCTCAATATAGTGCTCTATGTAGTAAGTAGAGTGTTTCGGACATACAGTTGGTTGCAGAATAATTTCTGTTTTGGTGGAGGCGTAATATAAACCCTGGTTGCTGTGGTGGTACTTTTAGAGTGCTGACTTTATTTCTTTTGCTAATTCCACCAAAGACAGGCCTCATGACAACCACAGCTTCGAACAAATGCAAAGAACACTAATTGTGAAGCAAATGAAAATGGTGATAATTCAATCGATTTTAACATCATTGAGTAAATTAGTGTCAGTTTCTAATAGATTGATTTTAATTTAACCCATGACTGACTAACATGACTGAATAAAGCTAATTCTCTTGACGAGAGCTGTAAACAAGTCGGAAAAAGGCCAGGAGAGAATAGAGAACCATAGAACAAATTAGTGTCTGTATAGTACTGGTTTAACCCAATCTGACCTGTACAGTATAAACGAGGAGTGTTGTAGTTCTTTCTTTCGCTAGTCCAAATATAATTCGCTGTATTACAAAAACAAATGAGACCAACATGCAACAGCCAATCAGCTTTCTGTTATTGGCACAAATCTCTCTTGGATTGTACCACAGACATAAAACATATTTTATGTTAAGTTTAGCGCTACTTGACTTGAATATATGAATTTATGGCTTGGTTGAGGCTAATTGCTAACAACATGTGTGTGTGTGTTTTTGATTCATTTTATTCTTAATGGTTTTAAGAAATTGTTTTTTTAAATTTGACTTGGTAAAACCTGCAAAAACCCTGTTTTTACAGATAACAAAGGGGACATAGGCATAAATATTCTGTGTCTAATACAGTATATTAGAGATGAAACTAAATAATGTCTATGCATTTAATAAATAACTATGTGACTGTTTGGCCAGCAAACATTTGTTTGGTAGCCTTAACTTTCCTGGGGCAGGACTTTGAATGTTCCTGTCTAAGAATCATGGTTATAATCAGATATGCTGCACGACATTATGCCATTACTGTTGCCATTTGTTATGGCGCTGAAATGATTCCCTTAAAATAATATTCATAACGATATTCATTTTCACCACCACTGCCAACATGGCTCCTACACTGTGTATGAAAGTTTTACTACCAAGTGGTTATTTAGTATATTTCAAAATTTCAAATGAGGACTTTTAAACTATTTATTGTTTCGAGAAATGTTCCAGTTATTGCACATCATTTATTAGTCGAATAGTCTTTAACAATCCACTGAGGTTTTAATTTTGTAAAATATTTAGTTTTGCACATTCCTAGCAGTAACTCAATTTTGGAAATGTTTGGGAAAATATCCCCTACTTCTTCTCTCGTATTACTTTTAAAAAGTTTTCAATCAAAGTCTATGAAGTCTGATTGTTTGACAAGTGACTAATAACTGTTTGGTAAAATGCTCAGTCTATTGCATTTCTTTGGCTCCGTGTTTGTACTCTGCACAACGGCAAACTTGAATCTATTCAACAAGCAAAAAACAATGGGTCACAGGTTATTGCGATATGAATATGGAGCCTCCTGTTGTTGTTTGGAAGTGCTCGAGGCTATGCAAAAACATCTTTGGGTTCTTCACTGCCACAATCAAAACATTTTCCAGAAGACTTTTAGAGAATTTTAGAAGTTGTTTATTAGGTTTGAAGTTTGTCTGCAACGTTTATGGAAATGCTAGAAATGTGGAATTTGTGCTGCAGTTTTGTAATGGCAGGAGTATTGCTGTCCTGGAATCAATTCATGTGTTTTACTTCGAGTAATTGATTCATGTGTTTTAATATCCAGAGTCTTTTAAAACAATCCATCTGCAGATTTTTGGCAAATTAAAATAGACTGGAAGAAGAGCTATTTTTGTAGTGGTCTCTTACTCTAAGCTGTCAGGGCAGGATAGTGCCCTCTGTATGTCTACTGAAGGTCACACAAATTGTGTAGCCCACATTATAATTTATTATATAAAGTTTTCTATAGAAAAATCTTAATAGAATGGCTCCTGTTTCTTTTTTTTTTTTTTTGATTAGTTGAGCTTTTTAAAGTTTAATAATGTTTAAAGCACATTTAGCTAATTCTGCCTGATGGTATACAGTAGATTACTGGATATATTAACATTTAAATACTACTACGCTTTATTAGTCAGCTGATTTTAGCTCATAGCAAATAGGGCAAATGGTTAAAGTCATAGACAGAATATGAACAAATATGGTAGCTGGAATCCAGCATCTCTGCAGTGTTCTTTTTCTTTCTGGAGCTGCGCCTAAACAGAAAGCAGCTGCCTTGATGCCATTCTGCTTATGCATGTTAGTCAAAACCAGAAATTCAGTAAGGAATCAGTTTAAGCCCAGGAGCACTGTTGCATAAAGTCATATTCAAGAACCCAATCAATCAGATGAATGCTGGCACGTTCTGCATCAGTCGCCATTCAGAAAGCTTAAACCTAGTGTACAATTCAATACTTCAACATCTTTTGAGAACATCTTCAATATGAACAAATATACATAATATTTCACGTTATGAGATTATGATAAATATTTAAGGATTCATTGTGAAACTTTAGGTGACTGCTATTTCTTGTGAGCTCTAGTGAGCTGTAGGCAAAAGATCTAACCAGAATTTTTGAAAGTATTCTGTTTTGTCTGGACTGTACTGTCTTGCCTGGAGTGCATAAAAAAGGCAGGCTGTTGTAGTTGGGAGGAAAAAAATAAAAGTACACTATTACTTCCAGAACACATTCACAACATATTTTGTTTTCCCAAGGCAACTCTGCTTTTGTTCAGGATTTTTTAAAGAGGGTCCCTGATGTGGCTAATGCAAATAACAGGAGTTGTGTCTGTGCTGCATGCTACTCTGGGCACTGGGGGAAAACTTGGGAAAAGTCATGTGACCATATCTTTTTGTACATGGCTCAAGCTTTTCCAGACCTCTTCTCTGTGCTTTATGGTGTGTATATTGTGGTGGTGGTGGTGTTGGTGGTGGTGGGGGTTTAGAAAACAAATGGCCCAGAACATCGGCGCTTCCACACTACAGAGGTGACTTATTAACCCTGAGGTGGTAGTTTTAGGGGTTTCCAGAGCTTCAGACTAGGAACAAGTACTTAATCTTTCTTTGATAAATTCAGAATTCCTTTCAGCAATGGACTTAATATATAAGCCTCATACATACTGTGTTTGTCATTTTTTGCCAAAACTGTGGATGGTATACATTTTCTGTTGGTTCGTTTGTAAACAATTTGTTATGAAATGTATTATGATAGACCTGCGAGTCCAGCAGACATTTTGTGAAGGCAACTTCCAAGTTTCCTGTACATGACTACTTTGACACTATACCCAGCCATATTTTTGACCATCCATAAATTTTTGATAAGCTATAAATTGATTGACCAGATTGTGATATGTTCAGGGACGAATAAAATCTTTGATATAAAGCAACATAACCTATAATGAGGGACAATTAAAACTTTATTTTGATACTTCTTTTTAACTTATTAATATACTAATATATACTGAACAAAAAAACACAACACCGTTGTTTTTGCCCCTATTTTTCATGAGCTTAACTCAAAGATCTAAGACTGTTTCTATGTACACTAAAGGCGCATTTCTCTCAAATCTTGTTCACAAATAGGAAGCTCTTCTCCTTTGCCAAGAGAATCCATCCACCTCACAGGTGTGGCAGATCAAGATGCTCATTAGACAGCATGATTATTGCACAGGTGTGCTTTAGGCTTGTCACAATAAAAGGTCACTCTAAAATGTGCAGTTTTATCACACAGTACAATGCCACAGATGTCGCAAGTGTTGCATTTATAATTTTGTTTAGTAATATAAACCTTATTAAAATAGACAAAAGGGTTGGTGGACACATGACCACAAGATTCATATGTGCTTTATGTGCATCCCATTCCCTGTTTAGTCCCCATTTGCAGATTTAATGACCTTCACCCATCTTGGAATATGTTGCACTGCACCAATTTGTGGAGATTTGTGCTCATTCAGGCACAAGGGTGTTAGTGAAGTCAGGTACTGATTGTAGGGTGAGGAGGCCTGGGGTGCAGTCTGCGTTCCAGTTCATGTTCAGAGCTCTATAGCAGGCCACTCAAGATCTTCCACTCAAGCCTATGCAAACCCTATCTTCATCATGCTGGCTTTGTGCACAAGGGCATGGTCATGCTGGAACAGAGTTTGTTCTCTTAGTTCAAGTGAAGGGAAAATGGAAAACAACCACATCCAAAAACCACCCTATACAACTGTGTGCCTCCAGATTTGTGGTAACAATTTAGAGAAAACAGATATGGGTGGAAGAGTCAGGTTTCTCAATTCTTTTGTCCATATAGTGTGTATTTTACCTTATTTTTGTACAAGGTTCCTCACAAAATTAAAATAAATATATTTATACATTCGATATAAATACACACACACATGCACACACAGTGGTAATATATTTTTGACATGTGTGACTCTTTATCTTACCTTGGATGGATCTCAGTAATATGCAAAATGGTGCAAATAATACAAAATAAACCTGGATAAAAATAATGTGTTGCTGCTTAGTAAATCTATTTAGCTGTTATTGAAAACTCGATCAGTCGATGATGTTTGGATTCCCACACAGTAAAGTAACTTCAGGGGTTTATTCGACTCAATTCCTCTCTGCGACTGGGATGAATAATGATAATTTAAGACGAGTACACCAAATATTTCTCTGGAATATGGAGAACAGCTTAACATCAATCATCCCCTTGTGAGGCTTTAATATATACTTTTTCTCTCTCAGACAGTTTATCATGTTGCTAATTTAACAAACTTCTGCCAGGCCTAATGGCTATTTCATCTCGCTGTCTTAATGCTAAAAGAGATCGCTAGAAGGGTATGGTTTGTGTCAAAATAGGAATAAAATTCCATGACATGATGGCAATGAAAAATTGGAAGTGAAGTTGCAGAAGCAATATGGAAACCATTCCATTATTTATTTGGAGCGCAGTGCTGCGACAGCTGCCAAATTGGCCAACAGAATGGAATAATGTTAACCCACATTTTCCAGATCTCTTTGTGTGCTCAACCTCAGTTTGCTTTTACAGTTTATATGATTACTTGAACTGGGTTTTCTCTGTCCCATGGAAGGCATTTTTTGCAGTAATGAGTGATGCCAAGACAGCCTGGAGGCATACTTAAGAAAAAGGAAAGGAGTGAGATTTATTAAAATAACTATGAAAAGAAAAGGTATAGCATAATATTTTAATATCATGTATAACTGTACAGCCTACTTGATTATTTGCACATAGGTAGCAATCACATAAATAGTTCGGTTCTATCAAGATAGAGTGACTACATCCTTGTAGACGCATGTACGTATGGAATGAATGCTAATGAGCTTGGCTTGACTTCTTAAACAGTACAAGTGAAAACAGTTCAATAATATTGAAATGCTGCAAGTGTCCGCTTTTATGGAAACCATAAATTACTATGCAGCTTTCAACAGAATTGTTATTGTGTGTGTGTGTGTGTGTGTGTGTGTGTGTGTGTGTGTGTGTGTGTGTATATATATATATATATATATATATATATATATATATATATATATATATATATATATATATATATATAATTACATTTAACAATTACATTTAAGCCACAGAGTTCAAGAGAAATTTCAGTACTTACATAACATAGTAATCAACAATTCACGTACCCTGCTTTTGCAAGGTGACAAACTGGACATAAGACACTTTTCTGTCCATAGTTCTTTTCGTTCAAGGCACAAGATAGGGGTGGGGTGATGGTGGTCGTGGGTGGAAGGGGAGGGTTTTTTTTTTTTTTACGGGATTTTTCAGTGGTACCGTCCAATCGGCAAGGACTGCAGACAAATAAAGTAGTTGGGGTCCTTTGCGAGGATCACTGGGTTTCCATCCATCCTGATCTCATTAATGTTGGGCCGGATGTAGTAGGTGTCATTGCTTTTGCAGAAGGTGTCGGCAGTAACGGTTGTAACATTGTTGTTCTACATGAAAGAAAACAGAATAGTCGGTATGCGCTCAATTAACAACATGGTATAATTGAAATAGTATATATGAATCCTAACATTATAAACTAGAGATAAACTCAAATTCATATACCTGAATGTGAAATGCGCACGCTCTCTGGAATTACTGGAACTGCTTCCAACTCATTGTGGGCAAGATATAGATTTCTGAGTTTGCTTAATTTCTGTAAGAAAGATTCAGCACAAACACTTGCTCAGACTTTAGATTCAAATACTTGACTTAAAAAAAAAACAGTCTGTGCTCATGTATTTAAAAGCAAAAAAAAAAAAGTGCTAAACTCCCGAATGTCCCTGGCTCCCTTTTAGCAGTCTCATTAAGAGCAGTAATGTATTTACATCAGATGAACACAGACTTGACTGTTCAGCAAGCTGTTTTTTATGCTCTGTGCCTCAAACAGATGTCACATGTCTGCTTCTTCAAGAGGCTGCACTGGAACAGTGTTAGGCATTACACAATTCATGGCTCTGTACCTTGAAAGCGTTGGCTTTTACTCCTCTGGTCTTGAGGCGGTTGTGATTGGCATTAAAGGACATGAGCTTGGGTGGTAACATTGGCAGCTTCACAAGCCGGTTCTCGGCGATGGAGAGTTCCTCCAACAACGTCAGCTTCATGAAGGCCCCGTCCTCGATCTCCGAAATTAAGTTTCCAGTCAGATCTATTCTTTTCAGTGTAACTGGCCAATAAACAAATATATTGCACAAGAATTTAGCAATTGCTACGTTACTCAATATACTGTACTAATAACGGTACTGTATATCTTTGTGATGTCTTGAAACAATCTTAATTATTATAAGAATCCTCTTGAGAAGTAGTAGATAAGTAGATAAGCACATGCACTACTTTCTTTCTAACATGTATCTTTGATCTTTTATCACATCAGAAAGACAGTGGTGTAAGACATCTGGTTCTATGATATATGGACAATTTCCCACCTTTAGGCATTTTTTTTTTCTCTGAAATCCTCACAGTTAGATAGATTATTAAAGGAAGTACGCATTCCTACACAGGGCAAAAAAAAACAACAAACAAGCAAAAAACACCACACACGCACCAACATCCCCAAAGTCTTTTGCGGTAATCTTTTTTATCTTGTTGTAACGAGCATACAGATAGGCTGTCTCTTTAGGAAGAGCCGGCACCGATGTCATATCGGGGTCGACTTCCTCACAGTACACCGATCCAGTCAGACACACACACAGCAGACATGTTGGAAGGTCTGTAACATGATGAAACAAGGATATGTTACTCATTTACACTGCTGCTGTGCGAAATATGGATCACATGCTCACTCCCATCTTAAAGACCTGCTATTTGTCAATAAGGCCACTTTGCTGAAACAGATCATGAAATATAATGCAGTTGTTTGATACACAAGGTAATCAGTGATGCCGCTACTTTACCAGAAGCATCCGTTTCTTCAGGTTTGAAGTCATCCGGATCATCAGCAGCCAGGAGAACGCTGGTGTCTATCTGTTAGGAAATGTACAAAAATAATGGAATTGATCACAAGCAGCACTTAATCTATGCAACAAAATGTCAGTCAAATTGTTTTCTGATTTAACAGTGTCGTTTTTTTTAACGGAACAACCCTTTCAAAAATACTTTTCCAGCATGCCTTGGCAGTCACCCTGGATTGTATAGCCTGTCAGGACTTGGAACACTCTAAGAGACAGGTGTGTTACTGCTTCGAGCCCTAACCCCTGGGTTCACATGGAGCCACTAGGTGGGTGGGAGCACTTTAGCCTGAGGAAACTTGGTGTTACAGTGCTGAGTAATCACATTTAATCCACCAAGCACACAAGCCAAACGCTGGATCCCATTGTTGGAACTGAATTTAGATTAGAGCCTGTTCCCAATCAATAGTGTTTATTTTAACACAATACAAAGTCTGGTTTCGAAAATCCTGACTCAAGGAAGTGATTTCACTGTACAGCAGAAAGTAAACAGTTTTACAGATGTGGCATGCAGCATTGTAAACCAGAATATTCTGTTTAAACACAAACATTTACAAATTTTGTACGACTGCATTTCTTCTGACTGAATGCATGTAGCTGACAATCCAAGCACATGGCAAAAAAATAAATAAATAATTTACATGCAAATGTGCATACAAATATAACTGTTGAGGATCCCAAACACAACTACTGACCAATCACTTATATTTTAATACCTAAAAGATAAGCTAATGCTGTATATTCATATTTAGTAATACAATGTTGTTCATTGTTTTGAACATATTTATAAAGTTTGTGCTTAATAAAAAAAGTCATCAGCTGTAAACATGTAAACATGTGCATATGTAGTAAAAATGTAAATGTACCTTTTCCATCCAAGTGTCCAATTCAGGCTCTTCAAACTTCAGTGGATGCTCCATTGAACCTAGCTGTTGCTCTGTCCCAGAGATTAATATCACCCATGACGCAAATATAAAGGTAGTAATAAGCATTCCCGGTCTGGTCCCCATCGTTTGTGTGCAAGCTCCGGGATGTACTTGTTGCTCTGATACAGACGTTACACAGCAGCACACGCAGCGGTTGGCTATTTTCTCGCAGCCTGAGAGTAAAACGTGATCTGTCAAATCAGTATTTAAAGCTACATGTGGAGCTGCCAAGGGATTCTTAAGCAAGAGTTTATGGAGCAGACTTTAACCCTTTGCATTCTCTCTGCGCCGGCTGAGCTACTGCGACTTCGACGGGGCTCTAGTCATGTCTGTGGGCTGTTCTCTATTTAATCACCTCGAGAGTTGAAAGCTGTAAAACGTCTAGTCACTTGTGTAGTGCTGTAAAGTGCTGGCAGATAATCTCATTTGTTTAGTAAAGGGGCATATTAAATGGGAAGTCTTTTCATTTTTCATTTCTTTCTCTAATGTAAGCCAACGTTCGTTTTGGCTCACTGTTTCCGCATCGCGATTGAATTTATTGAATTAAGAGATATGTTCTAGTGGTTTGCAGTGTAACGCGAGAACGAGAAGTTTCGGATTTAATAAACCGTCCGACTCGCTATTCATCATTGCTCTCTGTCACACAACATAAATATTATTGCTTTAATGGCGTATTTTGGTATAAAGCGGTGCATTATTAAATCATCATCCTGTGCAAATTTGGAACTGAAAAGGGAATCAAGTGTAGCAAAATCTGCGGGAGTAGTGTGTTTTAATAAAAGCACATTCAAACAAAACAAGGTTAATAGAGAACATCTGACTGTAATCCCCCTTCGTGTACCTCGAGACGAGAGGAGAAGGGCCCCTAGAAATAAACATCCAAGGGATGGAAACAAGTGGACTGAAACCAAAGTCTGCTACAGGTGTGTTAGCAATTATAAGAACTTGTAAAAATTTACTATCCGGGAACAATGCCAAAGTACTGGAAAATGTCTTCTCAGTCGTTGTAGTTGCTGTAGCTTAAATAAACAAAACAAACAGGTACCTAGTACATTTACTCTTAAGGAGCTCCATGACAGCTGCACAACAGCATTGATTTGCACAAATGAAAACTTGCAGTGTCAGGGCTTTAAAACTTCAGAAATAAATATATGGCAATTAAATCTGAGGGTTTTTTATTTATAGATTGCACAGACCGAACCACTTACTGTATTTTCCAGACTGTTAACTGCAAGAGTATACGATACCCCTTAAAGTCTGCTTAAAGGATCATACCAATATTTACATTCTTTGGCTCAATAAGTCACATTAACCAGGTTGTATTTTTCAATGTTTGTATTTTTTAAATTGCACTTCAGAAATAATAGCTAGTGAAGTTTAATTTAGTTTTTTGAGAGCAACAAAGTATAATGTCTGTAACCCTGTACTGCCTGCAAGATTCCAGTGTACATTAACTGTTTGTTGTGTTGTATGATCCAATCTGGGCAATAGAATGCAAGAGCGTTGTAGTTTACCTTTTGTGGACCATTTAAGAAAAAATCCTAATATGTCTGTTTGCATATAGGACCAGTTGCTGGAGTTTTGGGAGAGGTACACTGTCCCATTCCTCAACAGTCCTTAATCTTTTTTTTTTGTCACTTATTTGATTTCATGATGTGCCAGATGTTTTCATTTGGTGAACGGTCTGGTCTGAAAGTTCAGCATCTGGACTTCTACTAAGAAGCCATACTGTTGTAATGCAGTATGTAGCATCATCTTGGTGTAATAAATCAAGGCCTTCTCTTAAAAAGATGCTGTCTGGATAGAAGCAGATGCTCTAAAACCTGTATATACCTATCAGCATTGATGGTGCCTTACCTGATGTGCACAAGGCTTATTCCAAAGGCACTATTGTACCCCCATACCATCACAGATGCAGCTTTTGAATTGTCTGGAGAATGTGAGATCCATGGTTTCCAAAAAGAACTTCACATTTTATTTTGTCTGACACACAACAGTTTTCTACTTTCCTTCAGTCCAATTTAAATGAGCTTTAGCCCAGAGAAAATGACAGCGTTTTTGGATCATGTTCACATATGGCTTCTTCTTTGCATGGTAGAGCTCTAAGGTGTTTCTGAGACCATGCAGTGATTTCCATTATAGAATCATTCCTATTTTTAACACAGTGCCACTTAAAGACCTGAAGATCACAGGCATAGAGTATTAATTTTCATCCTTGTCCTTTGCATACAGAGATTTCTCCAGATTCTTGGAATCTTTTATGACATTATGCACTATGGAAGATGAGATATTCAAAGTCTTTATTATTAAAGTGATTGTTCTGAAATTGTTTCCCAATTTGTAGATGCAAATTTGTAGATTTCATAGATTGGAAACCTTTGCCAATCTTTACTTCTGAAAAAACTCTGCCTCTCTAAGATGCTCTTTTTATACCCAGCATCAAATTCAAAATGAACATAGTTTTTTTTTTCTTAGATTTTCTCAATTTAAACATGTTTAAATTAAAGAATGTTTTTATGGCCTATTGCAGGGGTGGCCAACCAGTCAGAGACCGAGAGCCACATTTTTTACTGTGTTACCGCAAAGAGCCACATCATACACATGGGCACACATGAACATCACCCATCCCTTCCTCTTACACACACACACACACACACACACACACACACACACACACACACACACACACCTCTGCTCAGCCAGATTTATTGTAAATGTCACACACCAACATAATGACAGAAATTGACTCCTACAGTTGTAAGACCACAGGACAGTCATTTTCAACAATGAACACTGTGTGCACTGTCTCACACACACAAACTCTCAGTTCAACCAAGTCCACAAACAAAAATATAATAATTTACAATAGCGTTTTTCTTTTACTATGCATGTTACTTAGTGGGACTTTTGGCATCCTTGCCTTGAACAATCCCCTTCAAATCTGCCTCGTATTCCGTTGTTGCCACTCGAAGCAATTCTTTCACATGTGTGTCAGTCAGAACAGATCGATGCTTTGATTTCACGTGTTTCAGTGTAGAAAACAAGGACTTTGTTTGTTTTTTAATGTGCGTGTTCACTTCGCTTGAGTTCAATACGGTATTTTCGTCAAATGCACATGTGCGTGAGATGAATATACCGCAGGGGTGGGCAATTAATTTTTAAAGGGGCCACATGAGAAACCTGAATTGTGTCAGAGGGCCACACCAACGATAATATTTTAGGGATGCACCGAAATGAAAATTCAATTCAAAAGGCAATGAAATCCATAATTTTTTGTGTTATGCCTTTTGCCTCGGCACCATCACTGGAAAACTTTCCTGCCTTTTCAAAAACGTCCACTACAGACGGAGTACGCATGCTCGGATTGACTTTACTTTTCTGCGCCGCGTTCTTCTCATATTTAGAAGGAAATAGGGATGTTTGGATTTCATGTGATAAATTAAACTCGATTTGGAGAAACTCTTTGCAGATACACCCCCCTCTTGAAATTTCAGCATTGCATGTTTTGCAAATCGCTCTCCACACACCGCAGACATGTTGCTCTTATCCAGATAACCGTGTGCTGCTGCGCTTTTTTATTGCGTCATTGCAATTGTGTTTCTGCCGTGTTGTTTCGGTGATTTAGGTATTTCCGAAAATTCTCGGTGCATCCCTGTAATTTATGATTGGCCTCATGCCAAGGTCTGATATACCGCAAACTTTCCCAGTAGGGGCAAGCTCATTTAAGTCTTAAAAATACCGTATTGAACGTAAGCAAAGCGAACACGCACAATAAAAATCAAACACACAAAAATCGATATGAACATAAGAGCCGCATGAAACCAGCCAAAGAGCCGCATGCGGCTCGCGAGCCGCGGGTTGGCCACCCCTGACCTATTGTGAATAAAATATGGGTTAATACAATTTGCAAATCATTGAATTTTATTTCAATTTACATTTTACATCATGTCCCAATTTGGAATTGGGATTGTACCCAAGGATTAGGAGTAAATTGAGAATATAGTCTGCTACCACAGCTTTTCATTTAGCTTCTCTTCTAATTACTAGTGCATTATTCAGAAATGCTCTGGATAAATATAACACGTTTATTGTTTTACCTAAAAATCGTAACTCTTAAACCCAGATTTTTGCTGGTGGTGGTAAAATTAATAGTGGATCTATATGAGCAGAAAAAATGTGTTTTAATATAAAGTTTTATACCATATTGGTTATTTTTATTTTAAATGTTACCTTTTAATCCACTGGTTTAGAGGATAAGAATAAGTTATTTCAAATATTTACTGTGTAATTAGTAGTGGTGTTATTAGGCATGGGACTACATGTTATTGTCTTGAATATTGTGAGACAAAATGCTTTTAAATGTACATTTATAACATTTGGCATATGCCCTTATCCGGTTTAGGGCATTGTTTAAGGGCCCAGCAGTCCAAGCCTGGTGGTGTACTGATTTAAACTAGAGCTGTTAAAATTAACATAGGTTTTTTTTTATTTGCACACATTTAATGCAGCATGCATTTCTGTTTGACCATTGTTATTAAAATTATAAATAAATAAGTATAAAAGAGGCAAAATTAAAACCTTCAATGGAACACACATTTATTCATGACGTCCTTTCTTTACTCAGATATGAAAGAAAGAAAAAAAAAAAAAAACTTTTATATCATTTTTAATCACTAAACATTTGTCTTACTGATGCGTTAAATTGAAAATCAAGCACCAAAATCGTCCATGGTGCACACATCCGGCCTTTAAAACCGTCCGTGTGGAAACATAGCAAAAGTTTTATTTAGTGTTCTGATCTACGCTATTTAAAACCATAATTACTCTAAAACCTTTACGAGAGTATTTAGTCTTAATGCTTGATGTTGAGTATGTTTCACTAATAATAAACATACATTTACATAAAGTATCCATGTTTGTCCATGCCCATGTTGATTACAGTATTAAAAAACTTTCTAAGAGGTGCATTTAGAACAGATAAAAATGTGCGATTAATCACGAGTTGACAATCATGCGATTAAATGTTTTAATCGATTGACAGCTCTATTTTAAACACCTCCTTATGAGGGAGACAAATCTCTAACTGTTTTGAAGCATGCCTGCGTAATAATTCTAAAAACGCTGTTCTAATCCAAAGGAAGCGTTATGGTGTAAAATGCTTGTTTTTAATGGCACCTAATCTGAATCATTAATGTGCTGTGCTTGAGGTACATCATACAAAAACAATTCAGAAGCATGTTGTGTTACCAAAAACTCCTTTTGATGGGATTTAAATATATATTCCGTTAAAGCAGAATTGATTTCCTAATCTGTATAGTTGGTATATATGACACAGTTGTACATTTCAGTTGACTGTCAAACAGAAGTAGTAGTTCTAATTGCACACATTTGTTATTTAATCTACAATCTTTTAACAATTTTTACTTATTAAAAACATCCCATGAAATAGACATAACACTGTAAAAAAAAAGTTTACAAATTTTGAACATAAACCATTTTCTTACAATTCAATGCATTGGCTCAGTGGTTCAGTTCAAACAGTTGTTGCGTTAACAAGATGAATTATTAAAATGTTTTATTGAAATTGCTTCTGTATCGTCTCATGAAGCCTGTGTATAGGGATGTGTCTCATATTGTGGCTTTAAGCATCATATCATGTATCACCTGTTGCAGTCATAATATAGATAATACACTATGATGAATCATGTATGTACAGCAGGCAGGTGCTTAAATGATCTTTATTGCACAGTTTGCATGATGTCAGGACTATGGCTCTGGATAACAGTTCCCATCAGCCACTGCACAATCACATAAGTGTCATGTAAGTGCAGGGAGCAGACGCAGGTTAAAAAATTCAATACATTTTTTTTAGTACAAACATAAAAGAGCTAATACAAACAAAAACAAAACCCCAAGTAACAAAGAAAATTTACACAAAAACATAACCTGAAGAAGCATTCGACGACTGAGAAACAACAACCATACAAATGTGAAACAAAGAACGGTGTGAAAGGTGAGGCTTATATACAGTGCATCAGGAAAGTAATCACATTGCTTTGCTTTTTCCATATTTTGTTGTTACAGCCCTATTCCAAAATGGATTAAATTCATTATTTTCCTCTAAATTCTACAAACAATATCCCATATTGACAACATGACCGAAGTGTGTTTGAAATCTTTGCAAATTTATGAAAACATTTTTAACGTATGTACATCATATGTACTTAAGTTTTCACAGCCTTTGCTCAATACTTTGTTGAACCACCTTTGACACCAATTACAGCCTCTTTTTAAGTTTGATGCTACATGCTTGGCACACCTATTTTTGTGCAGTCTCTCCCTTTTTTTTTTTTTTTTGCAGAACCTCTCAAGCTCCATCAGGTTGGTAGGGAGCGTCGGTGCACAGCCATTTTCAGATCTTCCCAGAGATTTTCATTCAGATTCAAGTCTGGGCTCTGGTCCACTCAAGGACATTTACAGAGTCGTCCCATAGCCACTTCTTTTTTTATCTCGGCTGTGTGCTTAGGGTTAGTGTCCTGTTGGAGGATGAAACCGTCGCCCCAGTCTGAGGTCCAGAGCGATCTGAAGCAGGTTTGCATCAAGAAAGTTTCTGCTGCTAAAACACATCCCCCACAGCATGATGCTGCCACCATGCTTCACTGTAGGGATGATATTGGCCAGGTGATGAGTGGTGCCTGGTTTCCTCCAGACATGACACTTGTCATTCAGGTCGAGGTGTCTTATTTTCTGAGAGTCCTTCAGGCGCCTTTTGGCAAACTCCAGACGAGCTGTCACGTGCCTTTTACTGAGGAGTGGCTTCTGTCTTCTATAATGCTGCAGAAATTTTTTATTTTTTTTTAACCCTTCACCAGATCTGAGGATCTTCCCAAGAAATATAATGAATTTAATCTATTTTGGAATAAAGCTGTAACATAACAAAATGTAGAAAAAGTGAAGCGCTGTGAATACTTTCCGGATGCACTGTAGAGGGGTGACAAGGAACATGTGACAGTCATGTAATGGTGCAGTGGCTGATAAGCATTTGCATTCTGGTCCATATTCCACATGAAAATTTATGGTTGATATCATATTATTAGTAATCGTTACCAAGTATTTACAAGGGATTTGCAACTGAATATTAAGTGTTATTTATACTTTCGCTTACCATCTAAGTTAAAACATGTAGATGCAAATAACAGGAAGCGATAGCAAGAAACCTCTCATTTATCATCTCTTATTCATCATTTTGATCTCAAACCCAGATGTCCTCAGCGTATAGAAGAAAGAAATGCTAAAGAATTGGCTTTGCTGTTCCAGTACTTTTGGAGGAGACTGTGTTTTTATGGTCTGTCAGCCTTCAAACAGATGTAGAGTTTCAAAAAACTATGCTAGTTCAATTTATCACACAATGTTTTGCCGCAGCTTGGAAAAAAACATTAAAGGGATATTTTACGAAATAGATTCATCATTCCTAATTATTAGTTTACATTTTCCAGCAAAGTAATGCAGCCAGAATAGAGACATGACATTTATTATACACTGAATTTGTTTACATGCAATGGTTTCAAAAGAGCTGTTTATACAGTATGTGTTTGCTAAATTCAGCAAACTATTAACTACATTTATGCACATGCAAAGAAAAAGATTGCTAGCATGAGCAATGCATATTGGAGTTGATGCTTGTGACTTATCAAGCATTTTGTCAAAGAATCCTCCCAGTACAATAAAGACGAGGAGGAAGACTGGGTCCTGAAATGTTAGTGAATTTCCCTCATAACTTCCACAGACCTTTAAATTACATTTTAACCTTTCAGATTCGTAGCATGCACTACATGCCTACAGTGCCATGTTTTATGTGTCCTAATGAAAAATATCTGTACTGTGCAGTTGTGGAAAAAATGCTGTAAAGTGAGAATTGTTATAAAAGTAGAATTGTTAATTTATATATTATATATTTCATCAATTAACAATCTAAATTAATAAACAGCGTGTGACCACACTTTGGCATTCAATTCTTACGTTTGCACACTTGCACAAAGACAGGGATTTTGTAGAATCAATGTCAGGTTTATGATTAACCAGTTCTAAACACAGTCATTAACTGAAACAGAAACAGCTGTGTAGGAGGATTAAACTGGGTGAGGAACAGGTTATAGACAATAGCAAAAGCAGCAAGACACAAGGTAGTTATACTGGATCAGAAAGGTTTATTCAAGCTATTTAAAAAAAGCACAAGGATGCAAGAAATGTTGTGGACCGTAGATATAGTGGTTTCCCAAGGAAACTTAATGCAGCGGATGAAAGACCTATAATGTTTATTTCTCTTCGACATATGAAGATGTCCAGCTGTGCCATCAGCAAACAAATGCCATCTGTCAGACCCGGCACACCTATTTACTGTCTGGAAATGTATGAATGTATGTATGTATGGTCTTCATTGAAGTATTACAGCCAAGAAAAGCTGTACCTCTGACATGGAAACGAGACTAAGCGTCTGAAATAAGCATGAAAACATATGAACTTGGGTGTAAAAATGGCTGCAGGTCCTCTAGACTGATGAGTCAAAATCGGAAACATTTGACTGTAGCAAAAAACTTGTTTCAGTTTTCAGTTTCAGAGAGCAGTACGGTAATTTCTTTAAGGTTTGTGGCTGCATTTGTGCAAATAAAGTTTTGGTCAGGATTAATAGTGTCTTCACTGCTGAGAAATACAGGCAGCTACTTATCCATCATGCACCAGCATCAGGGAGGCTTCTGAATGGCCCCAAATTTATTCTGCAGCAGGATAACCATAGAGAGAAACAAGAAGCCGTGGAAGTAATGGCTTGGCCCCTACAGAGCCCTGATCTCAGCATCACCTAGTCTGTTGGGCATTACATGAAGAGACTGAAGGATTTGAGGCAGCCTACATCCACAGATCATCTGTGGTTAGTTCTCCATGATGTTTGGAACAACCTACCTGCCAAGTTCCTCCAGAAGCTGTGTGCAAGTGTACCTAGAAGCAAAGGATGGTCACACCAAATGTTGGTTTGATTTGGATTTCCCTTCTATTCGTTTACCTTCTATTTTGTTAACTGATAAAAAACAACACTACTTCTATTTTTGAAAGCATTCTTACATTGCAGCATTTTTTCCCATAAGTGCCTAAAACATTTGCACAGTACTGTAGATAGAAGCTTGGGTTAATCTCCTAATGAAGCTTGTGGAGAACACTATTCTTGGTCACTGCATAATTTGCTACATATACAGTGAGGAAAATAAGTATTTGAACAACCTGCTATTTTGCAAGTTCTCCCACTTAGAAATCATGGAGGGGTCTGAAATTGTCATCGTAGATGCATGTCCACTGTGAGAGACATAATCTAAAAAAAAAAAAATATCCAGAAATCACAATATATGATTTTTAAACTATTTATTTTGCATGATACAGCTGCAAATACGTTTTTGAACACCTGTCTATCAGCTAGAATTCTGACCCTCAAAGACCTGTTAGTCTGCCTTTAAAATGTCCACCTCCACCACATTTATTATCCTAAATTAGATGCACCTGTTTGAGGTCGTTAGCTGCATAAAGACACCTGTCCACCCCATACAATCAGTAAGAATCCAACTACTAACATGGCCAAGACCGAAGAGCTGTCCAAAGACACTAGAGACAAAATTGTACACCTCCACAAGACTGGAAAGGGCTACGGGGAAATTGCCAAGCAGCTTGGTGAAAAAAGGTCCACTGTTGGAGCAATCAATAGAAAATGGAAGAAGCTAAACATGGCTGTCAATCTCCCTCGGACTGGGGCTCTATGCAAGATCTCACCTCGTGGGGTCTCAATGATCCTAAGGAAGGTGAGAAATCAGCCCAGAACTACACGGGAGGAGCTGGTCAATGACCTGAAAAGAGCTGGGACCACCGTTTCCAAGGTTACTGTTGGTAATACACTAAGACGTCATGGTTTGAAATCATGCATGGCACGGAAGGTTCCCCTGCTTAAACCAGCACATGTCCAGGCACGTCTTAAGTTTGCCAATGACCATTTGGATGATCCAGAGGAGTCATGGGTGAAAGTCATGTGGTCAGATGAGACCAAAATAGAACTTTTGGGTCATAATTCCACTAAACGTTTCCGTGGAGGAAGAAGAATGATGAGTACCATCCCAAAAACACCATCCCTACTGTGAAGCATGGGGGTGGAAGCATAATGCTTTGGGGGTGTTTTTCTGCACATGGGACAGGGCGACTGCACTGTATTAAGGAGAAGATGACCGGGGCCATGTATTGCGAGATTTTGGGGAACAACCTCCTTCCCTCAGTTAGAGCATTGAAGATGGGTCAAGGCTGGGTCTTCCAACATGACAATGACCCAAAGCACACAGCCAGGATAACCAAGGAGTGGCTCTGTAAGAAGCATATCAAGGTTCTGGCGTGTCCTAACCAGTCTCCAGACCTAAACCCAATAGAGAATCTTTGGAGGGAGCTCAACTGGCCAGAAACCTGACTGATCTAGAGAAGATCTGTGTGGAGGAGTGGGACAAAATCCCTCCTGCAGTGTGTGCAAACCTGGTGAAAAACTACAGGAAACGTTTGACCTCTGTAAGTGCAAACAAAGGCTACTGTACCAAATATTAACATTGACTTTCTCAGGTGTTCAAATACTTATTTGCAGCTGTATCATACAAATAAATAGTTAAAAAAACATTCATTGTGATTTCTGGATTTTTTTTTTTAGATGATGTCTCTCACAGTGGACATGCACCTACGATGACAATTTCAGACCCCTCCATGATTTCTAAGTGGGAGAACTTGCAAAATAGCAGGGTGTTCAAATACTTATTTTCCTCACTGTAATTACACAGTGTTGTTGTTCATGTTGTTATAAAATAGTACAAAAGCAGGAATCCCTTCTATGAAAAGGTGTACCCAAGCTAGTATTCAACTAATCTTCTGAAGTAAATATTATTGATATATTCACCATCTACTGTATTTCTTTAAGATTCATAGCATTGTTTCATTTCATGTTTACGATATCTGATCAACTCTGATTGTTAGAAATCTTTTAGTGACTGACATTTTGCACCCTGTCATTGGTTTTCATCTTTTTTAGTGATTCATACTAGCTCTCTGTTTCTTGTTCACCGTAATATATCATCCTTATCCTTGGGAAACAAACATAGGCATAGTAGTCCACAGGTCCTTTCAGCTTATTGTGATCAAGTCGAATGTAGGTTAGCATATTGGGGCTGTCAGGATCCAGCAGTGGGCACATTAGAGTAATGTTAAGTTCTGCAATTATAACAGAGGATGCATTAGTCATGTGTACATTACATTAAACGTACAGTTAGGAGAAATAGTCAGATCTTTCCTGTTTTATATACAGTATCTCACCAAAGTGAATACACCCCTTATATTTCAGCCCTTTTAGTATAATCTTCTCAAGGGAAAATACTATAGAAATAAAACTTGGATATATTTTAGAGTAGTCGATGTGCAGCTTGTGTAGCAGTACAGATTTACTGTCCTCTGAAAATAACATACAGCCATCATTGTCAAAATAGCTGGCAACAGCTGTACATCTTTTAACCATGCAAAGCAACAAGTCCTATTCATCATGTTCATGTTTTTGTATGCTTGACTGGACCATACAGATTTGTGTATCTTGTATTTGAGCAGTTAAAATTTGGTGCTTTGAGTACAATTCTCTCATACTGACCGCTGGATGTTCAACATGGAACCTCATGGTAAAGAACTCTGAGAATTTGAGAATTTGAATTGTTGCTCTTCACAAAGATGGCCTATGGTATAAGGTTTCCCAAGATGGTTTCCGCTCGAAACAGGTCTTGCAAGGGTTGATCACAGAGGTTGAGTGCGTCAGGTGCAGAAGGTGGCTTCAAAAAACAGATGCTTGAGTGCTGCAGCATTTCTTTAGAGGTTGCAGAAGTGGAAGGTTCGCTTGTCAGAGCTCAGACTGTACACTGCACACTGCAACAAGATCGTTTGCAGGTTGTCGTCCCAGAAGAAAGCCTCTTCTGAAGCTGGCTTACAAGAAAGCCGACAAGCAGTTTGCTGAAGAACCTGTTCAAGAGCATGAATTACTAGAACCATGTCCTGTGGTCTAATGAGACTCAGATAAACTTTTTTGGTTCAGATGATGTCCAGCATGTGTGGTGACGCCCTGGTGAGGAGAACCAAGCAAATTGTATCTAGCCTACAGTTAAGCATGGTGGTGGTAGCATCATGGTCTGGGGCTGCATGAGTGCTGCTGGTACTGTGGAGCTGTGGTTCATTAAGGGAAACATGGATTCCAACATTGACTGTGACTTTTTGAAGCAGAACGTGATGCCCTTCCTTCAAAAACTGGTCAGAGCGGTAGTTTTCCAACATGAAAACGACCCCAAACACAAGCATGTACACTAAGATGACAACTGCCTTGCTGAGGAAGGTGAAAGTGATGGAGTGTCCAAGTATAGCTACAGACCTGAACCTTATTGAGCACCTGCGGGGCATCCTCAAGTGGAAGGTGGAGAATCATTATGTGTGTAACATCCAGCAGGTCTGTGATGTCATTATGGAGGAGTGGAAGAGGATCCCAGCAACAACCTGTGAAGCTTTGGTTAATTTCAACCCTAGGAGGATTAAGGTAGTGCTAGATAACAATGGTCCTCACACAGAATATGACACTTTGGACACAGTTTTGACATGATCACTTAGGGTATACTTACATTTGTTTCCAGTTATTTTGACAATAATGTGTATATGTTAGAGTTATTTTTAAAAAACAGTAAATCTGTACCTTTATACAACCTGCACATTGACTACTTTAAAATATATAGTTGTATATAGTATATGAGATGCTGTGTGTGTGTGTGTGTCTGTGTGTGTGTATATATATATATATATATATATATATATATATATATATATATATATATATATATATATATATATATATAAGCATAATAAAAAGTATGAGTATGAAAAAAAAGAGCATGTTGGCAGTTACAGCTTTGAGAAGTTTATGATAAGAGTTATTCGCTTTTTGCAGCAATGTGGCCACCCTTCTTGCCAAAGCCTCCCTAATTCCCTAATCCCTCTGATGGACTCTCATTTTCAAAAATCCTCCATAAATTGTCAATGTGATTCCTATTAGGAGATTGGCTAGGCCATGCAAAGTCTTCTTGAGCCATTTTGGCTTTCTGTTTGGGGTCATTGTCTCTTTCAAATATTCATCTTGTTTGTTATATTAGGACAAGATGTTCAAGAAAAAAATATATATGAATAAGTTTTCCCCACAAAACATTACTTTGCAATAATCCCTCCCTGTTAGAATGTAGATGGTCGCTGGTTGATTTCCTAAATATTCTGGTCCTCAGTTGGTCTCGGTTGTTTTTTGTTTTTTTAACCATTTTGCAAGCTATTATGCTGTATGTTCCAAGGCACAAAGACAATCAAACAGTAATTTAAACAACATTAAAGCTATCTAAAGTTACTTTTGCTTACATACCTTTGTAGTTGTTGTGGTTTAGGTACAGATGCTCCAAGTTCTTGGGAACGAAAAAGGGTTGTGTGAGTTGGTTATAACCCAAGTTGAGTTCGATGAGTCGTGAGAGGTTAAAGGTTTTGTAAGGAATTGTATTCATTTTGTTGTTGGACACCCGAATAGACATGATTTTTGGGGTCTTTCCAAAGTATCCCTCCGGTATAGATGTGATGGAGTTGTTGTCCAGCGATAGCTGCAGCAGCGATGCTGGGAGATCTGAAGGCATGGTCTTAAGTTTGTTGTTGCACATGTTGACTTGCACAAGACTCTTTAAGCCAGACAGGACTTTTCCTTTAAGACCTCCATCAGTAAGTCTGTTGCTACCTAGGTCGAGCACTGAAATATTCAATAGGCCTTGTAGAGTGTTGGATGGTATCTTTGAGATTTTATTGAAGCCCAGGTGTAGTATCTGAAGAGTTTGGGGTAACGAGGGTGGAACTTCCTCTAGATCGTTGTGCTCAAGGTGAAGCTGTGTGAGGTGTTGAAGTTTACCAAAGACATCTTTCCCAACTTTTTTCAGCTTATTATGGCTGAGGTTGATATTTTGTAAAGACGTAGCATTGCTGAAAGGTTTTGCCATAATGGCTTCGATGTCGTTGAACTGAACGTATAAGTGGCGGATATGGCTCGGAACATCGGGGACTGCTTTAAGTTTGCGATGGTCACAGTACATCGCATATGGATAAGAGTGGGGACAGTGACACTCCTTGGCACATTCATTTGGGAGAAATACATAAGCGTCTGTTTCTTGAGGCACAACAAATGAAAGAACCTCTGGCAACACTTCTTCTTCTGTCTCATAGTCCGAATAGCTGGTTTCATAATCTTGACCCAACACACTGAGCAAAATCAGTGAAAATATTGACCACGTACTTGGAAAACCCATTATTGGATTTGTTTTTCCTTATCTGTTTCGAAGAGGAATACAAACAAAAGATCAACGAGAGATTACTATAATCCTATTCACTGCTGTTACTGAATAGAATTTATCTACTATTTCTGCTCCAAGCCTGGGAGCCATTGTCACAGCTGTTTTTATTCTGTAGTTCTTCTAGCTGAACCCGATGACTCAAGTAATGCAATTATTTATACTTGGAAATTTCAGTTTAGCTATAAAACTCTTAGAACATATTAGTATTATATATTACAGATTCATCCATTTGATCAGAGTTGCAGTGTGGTTACTCCTATAGTAAAAAAAAATTGCCTTTTTTACTTAATAAACAATAATAAAGTGAAATTTGACAAAAGGTGCTGTCATGCATTTTAGCTCTTTATACAAAGAAGCACAAAAGTACATTTTGTGGAAATCGAAGGCTTGGCCATATCTTATCTCTTATATTCCTAATATGTATTAATGGCTAGATATTATATTTTGAATCAGTAAAAGCATAATAAGTCCAAAATAAACAACAAATAAACTGTCAATGACCTGCTATCTGATCACTTACTGTAAATGTGAACCTGTCAAGATTATGTTTATTAGAATGTCTAATAGATCAATTATTTGCACTATAATGTGTATCTCTTTTTGTATTTCATTTTGTTTGGAATTATTAGGTTTAGTCGATAATCTAGGCTATGAAATTATCCTGACAAGAGATCCTCATTTTTTGGGGGGAAAAAAATAATCATCATAACCCAGAAAATGTGCAAAATTATTTTGCATTTTATTTATCTGATGTTATAATAATCATGATGGAATCGCCCTAAATACTTGTTGCTTGATTTTCTTATTTAAATTTTTTAAGCACTGTCAGTTTTTCTTACTCTCATGTTCAATGGAACATAGGAAGTCATAGCATACCTTAGTTCCTCTTGGGGAGGTGATGTGATAAAGATGAAAGCTTGACAGAGATGAAAGTGAAGAATCCGCTGAGTTTGAATTATGTTGCTTAAGGTGAAAGCAGGCCTCACTGTTTAAAGCTCTGTATTAAGCTCTGCCTCTTTGCTGTGGAAATGATCCTGGAAGCTTTGGAAGCATCTGTGCAGTGACCTCAGTCATGTCTTATCTGCTTTTTTGTCCTTTCTTGAGCTGAGGTGAAGCCAAAGTTTCCGTCCCGAACACATAAAGTGTGAGCTTCAATCTGCTCTTTTCATGCTAACAATAAAGTTTTATTTTATAAGGTAAAAGTCAAAGTTAGATTTTGATGGTAGTATAGAATGCAACACTTTACCATAGTATTAACTCTTTTATTAATGTGTAAGAGTAGAGATCTATCTGAGTGTTTGTGTCTTGTTTCCCATATTTTACTTAAACTGGGAGAAATGGGGGTTATGAAGGACATAGTTAGACACTATAACTATTTAATAAGTAGTAAAATGTTAAACACAATGTGCAATTTGAAGAATATTGAATGCCACCTTTTTGTAGATGTTTATGTACAACAGAAAATACCAATAGCACATTTTAGGGCTGCAGCTATCGATTATTTTAGTAACCGAGTATTCTACCAGTTAGTCCATCGATTAAACAAGTAATTGGATAAGAAGTGCTTTTTTTTTCCATAAAAGAGCAATACTGAACATATAAAAAAAAAAGTAAGACGGGTCTCTTAAAATGAACAAGTAATTTGTTTCCTTTTTTTTTTTTTTTGAAAAAATTACATTTCTATTGCTAAAATTTGCAGTCTGTGAAAACTATGCATTAATTGCCATATTACAAAAAAAAATGCAAATCCGAGTATATAAATACATAAAAAATTGTGAATAATAATATAAAAATCTATTTCAAATGGTAAACACACTGTTTATTTGAATTCTTTCTCGTCTCGAAATTCTGCCTATTTTTTCTCGCAATTACACCAGTTCTAAAAAAAAGTGCAATTGTAACAATTCCGACGTTATTTCTTGCAATTGCAACTTTATGTCTCGTAAATATCCAACATTTCGAGAAATTTGCGAGAAATAAAGTCAGAATTGGGAGAAAAAGTCAGAGTTGCGAGAACAAAAGTCGGAATGGCGAGGAAAAATCTCACAATTGCAAGAGAAAAGTCGGATATAGTCAAACCTTTTTTTTTATGTGGTGAAAAGGGTCTTTCACTGTGTTTACCTGTCCAGAGTTTATCGGGTAGTGCGTCAGTAATAATGGTCCGTGGGGAAACGCAGTGCTCCATTTAGTTAAATGGACTAAACGAAGCATCGAGGCAAATAATTTGATGAATTTTAGTATTCAAATTACTTAAGTTACTCAAAAAAAAAATTGTATCAGCCTTATACATCTTTTCTGTAACTGAATTTCACATAACATTTAACCGGACACACAGTACACCAAGTGCATTACTTTGTAACCCATATGGTGAACATTTGTAGGAAAATGGGAGGCTTTCAAAATCAAACTTGTCACTTGTAATTGGAAATGATTAAGTTTAATACCAAAACATATCAACATATATTTTCGGGGGTTGGGGCGGAGGGATGGTCAGCTCGAATTTTCGCAGATGTTTTGATCCAAAGCAATATAAAATCAAACAGTCGAGCGTTTATAACCTTTATTAGAAACAGCTTGTGGGATTTGAACCTTCTTCCCCAGCTACCTCTCTGCCCTGGAATTTAGACAGTAGGACAAGAGGTGGTTCTAATTCTTTACAGAATTTGCTTATTTTTGTCCAGTGCTAATTAATTGAATTTTTACATCTGTGCAAATGTTATAGGAATGTCTAAAAATGTTGAGCTTTTAACTACAGGGGAAAAGAAAGACTTGCTTAAAAAAAAAAAAAAAAAAAACTACATCTACCAGCCACATTCTCTGTTAACGTTAAAAGAAGTATAATCAGCATTTGGAATAATGATTATCTTAAAGGGGTTGGCTGGGCCTCACTCAGCTGAACACCTTAAAATGTCTCGGTGGAAACATTGCACTTCTCATGTAGTGAATTTAATGTCTGCCTGGAATTCTGGGAAAATGAATAAGCATGACATTTAAAAATGTGGGTGCTACTACTAAAATGTGAGTGGCAGTGGCTAAAGAACTATACAACAGAGATGTATGGACTTAACATTCTTATCCGTATGGGGAAAAAAATGGGAATATCGTATTATGCCTGTTATTTTTAAAATCTGAGTTTTTGCTGATGTAGTGATTCATTTTAGGATTGACTCTGATATGTTTACTTATAAGGAGATAGTCTTCCTTGAGCTGTGTTTAACATATAGGCAAAGCATACAGTGGTGTGGAAAAGTGTTTGCCCCTTTCTGATTTCTTATTTTCTTGCATGTTTGTCACACTTTAATGTTTCAGATCACGAAACTAATTTAAATATTAGTAAACGATAACACAAGTAAACACATGGAGTTTTTAAATAAAGTTTTTTTTATTATTGAGGGAAAACAAAATCCAAAACTACATGACACCACTGTATATAGCAATTATAGATCACTTTGGTTGTAATTTTTCTGGTATCTCCTCTTGTTATCTTCTGGCCTGTAAACACCAGAAGAAGAACAGATAACAGACATTTACAACTGTGTGACGAAGACTCAGATGGATGAAGACGGACAGGAAGAGGTACATTTATGGTTGAAGAAAGTGAGATGGTATATGGTAATTAGTTCATTTGTTTATCCAATCAACTTTCTATTCTTTTGTGCTATGAAAAATGAATATGCGTGATTGTGTTTAATGAAGACTTTGGGTGATGGAAGTTCTTTGAGCTTCCTGAAATTGCAGTTTCAATAAAGCTTTGTCAAGACTGGCCTAATTTCATTTTAAAAGGTGAATTTCCACAACACCCCAAAACTTATGGATATTTATGTTCCCATTCCATAACTATGGGTGAAATTGGGTTAATACCCAATTTGCTGCTGTACTTTTGTTTTTTTATTTATTTTGTAGCATGAATATGTAGCATTCACCTATGACAGCTCCAAGAACTTTTTTTTTTTTTTTGTATTTCATTACAGACGTTGCTTTGTGCACACTGCATTGTAATGTGATTAAATAAGTTTGAGATTTTTTTACTTATGGTGAAAGAAACTATTAATGCTACACGTTGAGTGTTCACTACTTGCAACAAAAAAAACATTTTTGATTATTATATATTATCACATAATATATAGAACAAATCAAACCTCAGAAAAGACACATATTATATAACTTATTTTGCTAATTCCTCCAGTTCCCTTTCCTTTTTTTTCCCCAAACTATGCCGATTCTGTACATCTCCAACCATGAACCTTTAAGAACTTTCTACTTCTGTAACCATATTCCCCACTGTGTTTGTGGCCAATACTCACTAGTGTAACCCATCTTTCAGGCATGTCCATCATAGCTTCTTATTATTAATGCAAGAAAGATTCAACCACATTTAATTAATATCCAGACTCATTCAATTGAATAAATTCAGCCAACCCTGCTGAGTTGAAATCTGACCAGGGTGAATTAATTACTCCATTTCTACAAACACACTATGCCATGATCAAAGCAAATTCCTAAGGGGATGAGGAAAAAATGTTGAAGTGCATCAGTCTGGAAATGTTTACAAAGACATTTTAAAGTTTTGGGACTTTACCAAACCACAGTAAAAGCCAAATGATGAACACTTGTAACAATGGTGAATCTTACCAAGAATAGACAGGCTGCCAACATTTCTCCAAAGGTTTAGGAACAGCTCAGATGGGACCCCTTGGTTAAAAATCCCACAAGAATATGTGAAGATGCACACACATCCTTTGCTTCAGCTAAGGTCATTCATGGTTCCAATAAAAATTGTAAATAAAAAAAAAAGAAAAATCCGGAAACCACTGTTAACCAAAATAATATGCAGTTCTCCTTTCATATTTGCAACAAACAAAGCTTTTCTGCCATTTTTCTATGGATTCATGAATCTTACTCTAGCAGAAAATTCCTAACCAGAACATCCTCGTAGTCTGAATCAGGAAAACAAAGATGATCCAAAGGTCAAAATGTACATTGAAAAGTATGAAATTCAGGCATTGGCCTTGACAATATCGTGACTTGGACCTAACAGCAGTTGTGGCCGGACTAACCACAAATAAGCAGTTCATGCTCAGACACCTACAAAACTGTAAGTTATATGACAGATTTCAACAAAACCATGTGCCACAATTATTGGCCTCCCTGCATTTAGTACATGGTACAAGCTTTCCTGAAGAGTATGCAGGATACAGAGCAAGGAATCTTCACAATATAGATTATATTTAGTTCCTTTAGGGCTTCCGGTCCACTTTTGTAGAATCTCCTTTAAAGGGTTAGCTCAGGAGCTTGGAAGGGCATGACATAAGCTTGATTCTGTGGCCAGTTAACCTTTTTTTGTGTAACTGTATTGTATTTTTATGCATGTTAACCTAGTTGATGACCTAGTTGACCTAGAACTTCTTTGTTGCGGCATCCGGATTATCATTTACAACTTCCTGGCACTTCATGAAATCCGTGATGCCGTGTAACAAGTCTACACACAACCACACATCGCCGATTCTCCACCATACAGCATTCCTATCTCTATGCCAAACCCATCCTGATTGTGTGTTGCCAAAGCTCTATTTTTGTCCCATATACTTGGCCTCTGTCAAAGTTCCTGTAACTACCAATCTCCAGGCACTCAATCTTGTGGTTAGATGAAAGATAAGGATTTCCTCTGGCACGCGTTCAAAGTAAATTGTTGACATGAAGGTAGCAGATGATTGTAGGCATTGTTTATTTTGTAATCTCAGAATGCTGACATCTTGTTGGTTACTTGTTGCCAAATGGTGGTATTTCTAAAATCAGTGTGCATAGAGGCCCAAATTTACTTGCATCTGGATGGATGTATTTTTTACGTTTTTGTGTATCTATTTTATTTGTATATTCTTTAAATTCTCACCATATTAAGAAATTCCTGAAGCACTCGTGTGTTAAAAATGTCAAATATAAATGGGAGCGAGCCTCAGTTAGAGTTTGTTCAGAAGGATTTTTAGGGGTACAAATCATTTTACATCTGGTTTTCATCAGTTTCTAATTTCTTCAATTAAACATTTGACTTCTTTCATTTTCAGTGTGTGAATGAGCTAATTAACCGCACTACTTTTTTATGCAGCGCTTTAAACGATGGACATTTGTCACAAAGCAGCTGTACAGAAATCTGGATATTAATTAGGTATTAAAATGTTTAAATGTTTGGTATTGAGCCAGCTAAAGGCGATAGTGGCAAGGAAGTACTCACTGGGACAAAGAAAGAAAGAAACCTTGAAAGAAACCGATGCTCTTATGAGTGACACCAGATAGTGGGATCATAAATAATTACTCTTGCCAAGTTACATGCATTAGAGCCAAATAATTGGAACATGATTATGAGCATTTCTAGAGTTTTAACTATAAGTTAAAACTAAGTCTGTTTATTAAGTGTACACTATTTTTAGCAATTGGTAATTGTTTTGGGCTATATAAGAAAGCTCATACACAGCCATCTTTGGGGTGTTTGTGTGGTTCCATGCACAGTTTGGCTTTCAGTGGACCAAAGCAGGAGAGAGGGGAATCAGGATTGTTCAGGTGGGTCCAGAAGGCAGAAAATCTTAGGCGTGTGGGACTTTAGCGTGAAAGCAGATTTTTCAAGTTCAGAGAGTCTCTACAGTCCAGTAGTGCAAGCAACACTTGACCAGGAGCCAAATGGTAAAACAGCCACAAGGACATAAAATAGTTAGCCACTCCACTGTGAACAAACCTGGGTGGGCGTGTGAAAGTTGGGGGATGGTAGCATTTAATCGTTTATGTGTATATTTGAGAAGACTGAAGCTTCTCAAACACTAATCAAAACGGCTGGTTTATAATTTGAGTCGTTGTAAGAGAAATGTCACATTCTGTAATTGAGGTACCAACAAAAAGCCTAAACCTTTTGATTAAAGCAGTAAAAAAAAACATTAAAACGTTTTAAGAAACTCCAGAATTGTATTTATTTTTTTATTTTTTTTACCCGGAGTGGAAGTAATTCTAAAGCTGATTTTGATTTTAGATGATTTCTAAAAGGTGACAATTATGTTTCTATTAGATATTTTATTTAATTTGTTTAGGGAAAAAAAGAAAACATTGGTAAACAGTTGCCACAGCTGATCATTTTATTGCATTGTTCCATATTTTGCTGAAATGGTACAAATGTTTGGTATCCTGTCTCTTTTTTTGGATATTGGTTCTGGACAATTATGTAACTGTTATGTAATTCATAACTGATAATTGTTTTATCGTGTTTATTTTTTAACAATAGCTCACAAGCATGGAAAACATTTTCCAAACCCCAAGCTATATACAATTTAGCTGAATTATTCTTTAGCACAACTTTCCCAGTACTTATATATCAGTATGTTCAACCTATTGTTGAAGAAAAGAACATTCTAATGTTATAAAGAAAATCGTTAATCAAAACAGGCTGGAGAGATACAGCTTTCTCTCAAAGTTTTGTCAATTCAAATCATTCTGCCTGCTGTCAACAGAATTAATAAGCCATCAATCTTTTTTGTAGTTTAAATGAATGTGTTGAATGTTCTGTTGATCTGAAGATAATCAGTCTCTAACTGCTAATTAAAATCAAACCATATACGCCATCAGATTTGAGGATTTATCTTCCCAGGTGTTTGTCAGGATGAGAATACTTAAACATTCCAAACCTGTTGTGAAGCAGTGTTTTTTTTTTTTCTTTTTTCTTTTTTTCCCTTTCTTGGAGACGCCGGTATGTGAGACGTGGCAGCAGTGGCCCAGGCCAACCTGAAGATTTGTTCCATATGTTTCCTGAGCAAAGTTTCTCTTGCTGTTTCTGTCAGCTTGTGACCACCCCTTTGCCTCCCTCCCCCCCTAAAGCCACCCCTTCATGTCTCTCTGCACTCACAAAGTTGGCCAAATTGTGATGAGAAGAAAATTGTTGCATTGGAAACACTTTTTCTCGAACACTCTTAAGTGTACACATTCCACATGGTTGTGGGGGGAAAAAGGGCCTCTAGCTTTGGCAAGCAGACAATCACCTGTCAGAAGTCTTGCAACTATTTGTAAAACAGTAATAAAATGATTTAATATTGAAAGTATTAAGGATATATGTACATTTGAAGACTTTCTGCATTTTCTTGTCATGTCCTTAAAATGCATGGACACTTCACAGACACTTGAGCTGCCTATGGGGCTTTCACAAGGATTAGGCTGTGTTTATGAGGATATTTCTGCATCCCTTAAAAAACACATTGGTGTGATTTTTTTTTTTTTTCTTTTCAGGGCATGCTTTGGGCTCAGAGACAGGTTTTTTTTTTTTTTTTTTTTTTGGTTAATACAGGAATTGAAAACAGAACATGCGATTCCAACTGTTCAAAATGTACACAGAAATATTCAGAAGTAAAATTCTGACTGTTTTTTATTCATTCATGTTTATTATTTTGGTCTTATGTTGCGGGATTTACACAAAAAGATGTTCAAAATATTGTCCTAGGGGCATTGTTCTTTTTAGTTCCATCATCAAATATGCATTTTGATACAAAATTTTGGCATATGGTCTATCTATCTATATATATATATATATATATATATATATATATATATATATATATATATATATATATATATATAGTGGTGTATTTAATATTATTTGCCACCACTATGTGGAACACAATGCTGGCATCCACCCTGGATAAGAACGATCTATATGTATTGCATTTAACATCATGGGGAATCCTTCATTTTGCCAACAATTGTAATCACACAAGTGCAAAACCAGAGCTACAATTTCAGCAACATCAATAAATCACTAAGCAACAATGCGGTAAGTAAATTGGGAAATCCTAATGGTCGCCTTGTTGGATTTCTCTAATCAGTCCTATTTTGTATGATCTGGCATTTTTAATAACTAATGTCTGTAAAAATATTTTGTAGTGTCTTTCTGTTCATTTGAAAATTTTCACCTATTCTTTCTTGCAGTTCTTCAAGTTCTGAGATGTTTTCACATGTTTAAGATCCACCCACAGATTTTCAATGAATAATTCAGGGGACTGAGGGCCATTTTAGAGGCTTCAGCTTGCATTACCTGAAGTAATTTATAGTGATTTTTAGGTATGTTTTGAATCACTTGTTCTGATCATTTTGATCAGGTTCAGTTTCTTGACTGACTGTAGTTAAATTTTCCTATTATGTGCCACTTGCTATTATTATTTTTGCCTATTAATCGGCAGCGATAGGTGATTGCTGGGACTATGGGCTATTGGCAAAAATCTATGTCGATAGTTTTTCCAGCCTCCAGGCTTCTGCCATTACGATAGCGGCCTCTAGAGGCAAATCACTGATACCACTTTTTTTTGGGGGGGGTGGGGGTTTACACATTATACATTATTAATTATACAATTATATTTATTAGTTATGCAATTGCATTAATTAATTAATATATTTATTTTATTTAGCACACTATCATAATTAAATACATTGTTTTGGTTTTTTTGTTATAAAGTTTAGTACTATATTACATGGAGGGTTTTTGTTTTTTTTATCCAGAATCCATTCTCTATCGATTGATTAATCAGTTATTGGTAAGTACGATCCAACTTAGCTATCGGTATCGGTAAAATCCACTTTTGCTCCACCTCTAATTATGTGCCACTGGCTGCCACACACCTCAAAAGTACAGTAGATTAACCATTACGCTTAAAACTTGGAAAAGTGTTGGGTTTTTTGTTTTTTTCATCAAATGCTTCTCCTTTTCTCCAAACATGATATGGTGACCTTTTATCGCTAGAGAATTTTTACCATAAAGCACTTTCCAAAATTCTTCTGGCTGATCTAGATATTGTTTTGCACGCATCAGACTTTTGATCATTCTGAAGATTTGTCTGTAGAGATCATGTTTCTGCACTTAATGCTGTGCAACACCAATTTTGTCAACTAATCCTTCCTGCAGCCACTTGATTTTGTTCTGCTGATTTGACCATCATATGAGCAGGTTTAATCCAGATACTGCCTTGACTTCCACAGAATGGCAGAACTTTTGAGAATGGAATTTGCAATCTGGAATTGCTTTGCTAGCTTTTTAAAACGTTCATGACTTAATAAGCATCGATTAGATTAACTCTCACATACTCACTCAATGGCTTGGAGGACTCAACGATTGTCATCAGCTAACAAACTCCTGATGCCAATTGCTGACCTGAGAAACAAGTCAGTCACTGCCTAAATTTGTTTTCCTTTTTGAAGTTCATCAAAAGTAAAGTAATTGTGCATTTGCAGAACTAACAGTTTTTGATGCACTGTTTGTGTTTATTTCACTTCAAAAAATCAGCTAAACACTATACTGTACATACGTTGGACCACTGCAGTTACAAAAGAGGAATTCAGTTTGACCTCACATACTTGTTAGTAGATTTGTTTTATATTTAAGATATCTTCAATATCCGTTTTTAGCTTCTCCAGTATGTGTATACAATCAATCCAACAAGACTTGAAAACTGAATGTTGCCCCTGAATCAAGTCGAAGTAAAAACAAGTGGATGTTTTCTGTATTTGGCAATGTTAAACGCCTTGTTTGGATTGTTTGGATTATGTAACCAAGTCATGAATGTTAAAGACATTTTGATAAAGAAACATCTCTATCGAATCCGGCTCACATTTCACATCTGGTAAAAGCACTTCTTGCCTAGAACTGGGATTCCTATTCAGCAGCAAGTTGGCTCTTATGGCAAACTCTAAATACACTTTAATAGTGCTGTTATGCAGTTTGCCTGACTATCAAGTCTACAGTGAAATACATTCGCCAATAACTATATGGTTTATTAAATATTTTTATAAACTAGATAGACTCAATAAAAAAAAAGGGAAGAAAAAAAAAGGACATAAATCATGCGTCACTTTCACTGTTTGCTAATATGACCTCTTTAAAACAGTTGTTTCTAGCTGGAGAACATTACTGATAGTGTTCAGCTGTTCACAGTTTAGGGCAGTTTGATTGAAAAGATTTTTGATTGGCTGTGCTAATTTGGTTTACTTTTTGTGAAGCATAATCTGTACCAGAAGCTTCCTCCAGCAATATTTAATATTTAATCACAGGTGGTTTATATATATAGCAGATATAGATAACTTTGTATTAAAGACGTCTGCAGAAATACAGAATTACCTTCAAGCAAGCATTATTATTATTATTATTATTATTATTATTATTGTTGTTGTTGTGTTGAATTGTGCATGTTAGATTAATAGGTTTGGGAAAGTTGAAGCAAAAGCTCCATCTGCTGGTAAAAGTTGTAATTGTCATAGGATGTCCAACTAAGAATTAGTTGAAATTTGAACCATTCACTGAACAATTTGTATCTTAAACCCAGATGGACAGTCTAGACTCTTCAAAAGAAAAACAGGTCACATTTCTTACAATTTTGCCTCCCAAGGTACAAAAAGGGGATCAGATGTGCAAAAATAGTCCATAAGTCCCAGTCGAGTACTCTACATATCCTGTAAATTGTGTACCTTACATGTAAAGGAATGCATGTTTAATTGATATAATTATACTGATTATACACATTTGTGTGTTGTGTGTAGTGTTGTGTTACTTTCTCACAGCTCCAGGTTCCCTGATTTAGCTCTTTTACTGTTTGTGTCAAATTACACATGTTCCCCCGTGTTCACATGGGTTTCCTCTGGGTTCTACCATTTACTCTTTTCTCCAGCCGCTCCAGACCGTTCCAGTAGGTGAACTTGTTGTTCTGAAAGGTGTGAATAAGTGTATGTGTGCATGGTTCTCCTGCAAAGGACTGGTGTCCCATCCAGGGTGTGTTTTCTCCTCACACCCAATGTTCCTGGGATAGCTTTTGGGTCCACCACAAACCTGACCAGGGTGAAGTGGTTACTAAAGACAGAGAGTCAATGCACATTTGAGGGACATTCTCAGTGCTGAGGCGTAATTCATTTATTAGCCTTTCAGTTTATGTGTTCAGTTCATCAGTTCTCTTTGTAGAATGGCAGCCATCTGCAGTATGGCTCTGGGGCTCTCAGTTACACTCTTGTCATTATTTAGAATGTTGTAGTAACATCCTCTGAACAAACAGCCGTGTTGCGATGAGATCTGATTAACAGTGTTATATAATAGTGCCCAAAATATATACTAATATAACACCAGTATTTTTCAGGAAAACTGTGTCATGGTGGCTTAGGCAATTCTAATTGTGGATGTGGATGTTAGTGTTTGCTTGTGGTTGTGTTTAAATTGTCACTCTTGGCCGGAAAATGTTAATGTTGCCTTAATCTCCTACTAATAATTAAATAAATGTTCGCCTCACTCCCAGTGTTCGTGGAATAGCATCCGGATCTATCGTGAACTTGACCAAATGCTTTCTGAATGTAAATGAGAGAGATGATGCTAAAAAGACTCTTTAGAGAAATATGTGACTTAACATGGGCTACAGAGTCTTTAATTTAATAGCACATGATCTATAATTTTTTAGCTGGTGTATTTAGGACACAATTCTTGAAAATTATACAGAAAAGGGTTAAAACTAGTATTTGGATGTAACACTAGTATCTTAAACGTTTTTGACTTCTTTAAATAATGGCTAAATCAATCAGTTTTGTGAAGATGGCTCTTTGTAAATTCTGAATGTTTTTCTTCTGGTTTTTATTTTTTTGTTTATTCACAAAACACTTATTTTTTTACACATTGCAACAAAGGTTTGACACAAATGTGGCTGTAGCTTAGTTCAACGTTTACAAGTCTTAGTCTACATTAGAGATTCGCTTTACGTCTCTCGAATACTTAATGCTCATACTTATTAATAACAGTCAAACAATTTAAGGTTTACTAACATTGATTATACATTTTTTTTTTTTTTTTTTTTTTTTTTAACGATGACTTCAGTTTAGCAATAGCACCAACAACCAACAAATTCTGCATGAGGGTATAGATTATAGCAAAGATTGCACCCAATGTAGCTACTCTACTACCTGTGGTCCTAATAAACCATGTCGAATAGTTTCCAGCAAAATAAAAATACCTGGTGTGTAATATGTTACATAATTATATTCACAGGGTGTTTTTCAAGTAAACTACTAGTTCATCAGCAGATGTGGGTGTATGGTGCAACCTGACTTCAGGGATAAACATCCCAGTTACTAACTGGGAGACATAACCAAATACACGTTGAGTTGCTGCCCTCCAGTGGAACCAAGTGCTCACTTTCGTCTAAAATTGCCAAGTTGCAGAGATCTTTGGCCAGATGTACAGCGGAAGGTGGCCGGTTGGATCTGCCAGTATTTTACTGGATTGGCAAATAGGCTGATTCCTGAGTAGAGAGCCTTCTTAGCCTTGGATCTTGTTGGGCAAAAGTCATTCACTCCCACACTGGTAATGCTGTTAGCATGAAGGTACACCACCTAATAACACATGGCAAAACAGGGTTGTCACCTTTTGTGGTTGTGCTGTTATTTGATTTATCCACTTCATATAGGGGCTTTTTGTCAATAAATATATCAATTCAGGGTTGAAATGAAGTATGTGCAGTTGGAAAATAATAATAATTGTATTTGCTAATAGTTGCATATACCCTGGAATCGTAAGCGTGTGATATTTTTGAATATAGGTTCATATACACTGATCAGGCATAACATTATGACCACCTGCCTAATATTGTGTTGGTCCCCCTTTACTGCCAAAACAGTCCCGATCCATCAAACATTAACAGCAGTAACTTCTTGTGGGCTAACCTTCGCTCTCCACATGCGTCAGTGAGCCTTGGTAGCCCATGACCCTGTCACCGGCCATCGCAATTTGTCCCTCGTCAAACACTCTCAAATCCTGAGATTTCCCGTTTTTTTCTGATTCTAACACATCAACATTGAGGACAAAGTGTTCACTTGCTGCCGTATACATCCCACCCACTAAGAGGCGCCATGATGAAGAGATAATCAGTGGTATTCACTTCACTAGTCATAATGTCATAATGTTATGCCTGGTCGGTGTACATGTTGTTGATTAAGCAGTATTGCAGGAGTGCGGTTATACTAATTATCGCAAAGGCTGTGATTTGTCAATAATGTTTTATTTCTGGAAAGTTGTGGAGTGAGAGACAGTGAAAAGTGGCAGAGCAGTTATACTAAATATAAGCACTTTGAAAATGCTGCTCAACCAATCAATTAGTGGACTACAGTGCATCCTGAAAGTTTTTACAGCGCTTCATCTTTTTCACATTTTGTTTTGTTACGGCCTTATTTTAAAATAATTAAATTCATTATATTCCTCAAAAGTCTACAAACAATATCCCTTAATGACAGCGTGAAAGAAGTTTGTTTGAAATCTTTACAAATTTATGAAAAATTTAAAACAAAAAAAAAAAATCACATGTACACAAGTTTTCACAGTCTTTGCTCAATACTTTGTTAAAGCACCTTTGGCACCAATTAAGGATGTCTGTACATTGCTGCATTTATCTTTCCCTTGATCCTGATTAGTCTCCCAGTTCCTGCCACTGAAAAACATCCCCACAGCATGATGCTGCCACCACCATGTTTTACTGAAGGGATGGTATTGGCCAGGTGATGAGCGGTGCCTTGTTTTCTTCAGACATGACGCTTGGCATTCAGGCCAAAGAGTTTAATCTTTGCTTCTCATGGTCAGAGAGTCCTTCAGGTGCCTTTTGACAAACACTAGGTGGGCCCACATGTGCCTTTTACTGAGGAGTGGCTTCCATCTGGCCACTCTACCATACAGGCCTGATTGGTGGAGTGCTGCAGAGATAGTTCTTCTGGAAGGTTCTCATCTCTCCACAGAGAAACACTGGAGCTCTTTCGGAATGACCATCTGGTTTTTGGTCACCTCGCTGATTAAGGCCATTCTCCTCCGATCGCTCAGTTTACCCGGGCGACCTGCTCTAGGAAGAGTCCTGGTGGTTCCAAACTTCTTCTGTTTATGAAGGATGGGGGCCTTCAATGCTGTAGAAATTTTTCTGTACCCTTCCCCAGATCTGTGCCTCAATACAATCCTGTCCCGAAGGTCTACAGGCAATTCCTTGGACTTCATGTCTTGGTTTGTCCTCTGACATGCACTGTTTACTGTGGGACCTTTTATAGACAGGTATGTGTCTTTCCAAATCGTGTCCAATCAACTGAATTTACCACAGGAGGACTTCCGTGGAAACAGGAGGCACCTGAGCTCAATTTTGAGTGTCATGGCAAAGGCTGTGATTGTACTTATGTACTTATGTTATGTGATTGATTTATTTTTTAATACAAATTTCTTTCACGTTGTCATTATGGGATATTGTTTGTAGAATTTGGAGGAAAATAATGAATTTTGGATTAAGACTGTAACCTAACAAAATGTGAAAAAACGTGAAGTGCTGTAAATATTTTCCGGATGCACTTTATTTCTATTGTACCCAATGTGGTCTTTTGTAGCCTATTCATATGTTAGTCATTTTGTGTGTCTTGAGATGCTTTCTGCTCACCGCAGTAAAGAGTGGTTCAACTCCAGCTTTTCTGTCTGGTCATTCCTTTAAAACCCCATGTTTCTGTCTACAGAGCTGCTGCTCACTTACCTTTGTTTCACACCATTCTGTGTAAACACTGTTGTGTATTACAGTCTCTGGAGGTCAGCAGTATTTGAAATAATTAAACCAGCCTGCTCTGATGTTTGATATGAAGGTTAACTGAATCTCTTGACCAGTATCTACACAAATTCAGGCATTGAGCTGCTGCCACATGATTGGCTCTGTATATGCACACTTATCTGTATTATATGCAGTTAAAAGGAAGATGGACACCATTTTCTAAAATGTCCTTTACTTACCTGTAAATACTTGAGCGTGTTCAAACCTGGGGGGATGTTTTTCAGCTTGTTGTTATCCAAATGAATTTCTCTGACTTTGGAAATATAAGCTAAGCTTCCGTTCTCCACAAATTTGATCTGGTTGAAACCCAACCCCAACCTGCAGCACATCGGAACAAATAACATCTTCATAAATGACTGTTTTTATGGCAATGTACAGTGGGGGGAATATTTATTTGATCTCCCTGTTGATTTTGTGAGTTTACCCCCCTTACAAAGAAATGAACCGTCTAGAGTTTTTATGGGAGGTTTCATTTGAACAGAGAGAGACAAATTTAAAAAAAAAAAATCCATAAAAAAACATTAAAGAAACCGTATAAATTAATTTGTGAAATAAGTATTTGAAAGACCTCCTAATATTAACTTATGTGTATAAAAGACACCAGTCACAATATCAAGACAAGATTGTAGACCTGCACAAGTTTTTATGGATATTTTTAATATTCTGTCTCTCTCTGTGTTAAAATAAACCTACTATAAAAATTCTAGACTGTTCATTTCTTTGTAAGAGGGGAAAATTTACAGAATTTATAGAATTACCCACTGTAGATGGTATACCTGTAACATTGTTTTTACCTCAGCAAATGCTTGTATCGCATGAAGTCTTCCACCTCGACTTTAGCAATTTTATTATAGTCCAAGTGAAGCTCAGAGAGAGATGAGGGCAGCTCTGTGACCATAAATATAGAGTAATGAGTAGCCCAAATAAACATTTCGCAAAAGGAAAGGCAGATTCTGCAGATTTTAAACAGTTTAATAATTATCAAAAGAACAGCAGTAGTAAGTTTTATTCCATCTAAAACACATTTTAAAACATGCTTTTAACACTGTGCTCTTCTCCTCTGTGGTATCTAAATTCTTTCTTCAACCATACGAGGATTTACGTTTTCTAAATGACTCATATTTAGCTAATTTTATTATAAACACCAGCATTTTGGACCGTTTTTTGCATAACCAAATGTCTTAACTCAGAATTATGGTTACATTATTGTAGCATTTAGTAAAAAGTATTGGACAAAGGTATTGGAACACCTGCCATATGTGGCTCTTCTCTAAAACTGTTAGCGAAAAGTTAAAAACCCACAATTTATAGGACGTCTTTGGATGTGGTAGAATTAAAATTTTCCTTCACTAGGAAACCCAAACCTGTTCCAGCATGACAATGCCCCTGTGCACAAAACCAGCTCTATGACGATATGTTTTATATCAGTTGAACTGGAAGATCTTGAGTGACCTTGTATGGAGCTCTGACCTCAAACCATTGAACACATTTTTTTACAGTGTTCCTAGAAGAGTGGAGGTTATTTTAACAGCAAATAGGGACTAAATCTGTAATAGGATGTTCAAAAAGCACATACCAATCTTATGGTCAGGTGTCCACAAACTTGTCGATATTGTGTACTTTAATATATTATCATGTGACCATACAATTGTAGAAGACGCTACCTTTTGGTATTGCTGTGAGCCTTGCCTCTGCAATTCTCAGGTAAAGAGTCGCCATATCATCAAAAGCTCCTAGTTCAATCCCGCTGTTGGCAATAGGATTAGCACTCATTTCTGGGGGAGTAAAGTAATGAAATTTGAGAGACCCTGGATATTTAACATAATGCATAAATTTATGCATACATTTTACATTTTGGAACATAACCACTGCGATAAACAGGGGACTACCTATATCTATCTATCTATCTATCTATCTATCTATCTATCTATCTATCTATCTATCTATCTATCTATCTATCTATCTATCTATCTATCTATCTATCTATCTATATATATATATATATATATATATATATATATATATATATATGTTCCTAAACCGCCCGCAATAAAAGAAAAAATGCAATAAAGGGACGACGCCCCAAAAATGCTATTTTATGTATACAGTACAGTACTGTATTAACATGTTTCTTCATTTTGTAAGTAATAATTATAATTTTATTAATAAATTTCATTATTTCAACATAAAACAACATAAAAAAACAATTAGCTACAAGTTTTGTGGTCTATCGTGCTATCAGCGAGAGACCGGGAAAATCAGCCAAACAAATTAGTTATGTTGCAAATGCAATTCAGCAATAAACCGGGGGTGCGAGATTCCAAGCGGGGCATATTTTATATATATATATATATATATATATATATATATATATATATATATATATATATATATATGAAGCTGCAGCCATTATGCACATGTTTAATATTGCATTCAATTAAAACATACTTCTAGCCCATAGTTTGGTTATTTTCCAGTCAGGAAGAGGTTACTATACTTTCAGTGTCCTTGGGTACCAATAACTAAGATTCTAATTTTTGTTTCTTCTTTTTTTTTCTTCTTCTTTTTTTTCTCCAACAAAACTTGAACACAATTTGCACAAAATAAAGGGCACTTGCCTGAATGTTGTATCTTTTGGGGCTAATCTTGCTTTTCACTAATTTTGTCTAGGTTAACTTTTACCCTGTAATTAAAAAAAGAACAAAAATCTAAATAGGCCATGATGAGATCTTTTTTCAGTTAAAAATTGAGAAACTGGTATTTATTAATTGATGGTAACATTAGTCTTCTGCCTGGGCACACATCTAAAACAAAAAAAAAGTATATACATGTGTGTGTATGTATATATATATCTCTCTCTCTCTCTCTCTCTCTCTCTCTCTCTCTCTCTCTCTCTCTATATATATATATATATATATATATAATTTTTATTATTATTTTTCATTTATTTATTTTTTTATTTTCTTGTGCAATCTGCTAGGATTTTCTTCTTTGATGATGAAAAGGAATGAATAGACAATGTATTGTTCTTTTTTTCTTTTTCTTTTTTTTGCTTTTCATAATCCACGGAGTTTGAAACAGCAGTATTATATGCTAATCAGTGCACTGTGGCCTTGGATAATGTGCTTTTTGTAATATAAGAATTATAAAAACCATACCTAGAACATGTAATGATTGCATCCCTTTAAATGCCTCCTTTCGGATTCTGCTGATTTTGTTGTCATGAATTCTTAGCTCCAAGATGTTCTTTGGCATATTTTCAGGTATTTGTGTCAGGTGATTATATGACAAGTAGAGTAGACGGAGTTTCCCCATGTTTTGGAAAGCCTTTGGATGAATCTTTGAAATCTGGTTGTTCACCAGGAACAGGGCCTGTAATAATAAATACATCAATAAATTCAAAAGAATGCAAATGAATCTTTAGACGTAGATAAAATACTGATTACCAGATTGTAGTGTTTACTGATTGCATGCAGATAAAATAGGGTAGCATCATGCAACCATTAATAACAGCAGACATGTGAACATCACACAGTTCTCTTACATAGAGATTACTCAGTTTTTTGAAGTCGTCCTCCTTGATTTCGGTGATGTCGTTGTTCTGCAGATCTAACATGATCGTGTCTGCTGGAATGTCACGAGGCACTGACATTAAACCTATTCAAAACACAAAGGTGTGATCTATTATTATTCTCATTTCCTTGTGGTAGAAAATGCTCAGGAACACAGAGAAAATCCAGAAAAAAAGCACCTTTTACCTAGATCTGAACATTGCACTACCCTTCTGGAGCACTGGCAGCCAAATGGGCAATCTGAAATAAAGTTGTATTCAATATTGTTATCATCATCGTCGTCGTCGTCGCCATTGTCATCATCAGCATCACTCCCATCACTGTCCTGTTGCATGATGTCATGGATCTTCATTAACTCCATTATGTTTATTGGCTTGTATGGTTTTCCATGACACAGGTAAAGTAACGTGAGCAACAAAACCAGTCTCATTGTGGAGATTAGGTCAGGATGTTTATGCCTGTGAATGTGGAGGGGAAATGCATGTATTAGTGCAGACTGCTCAATTGATCACATTATAGGAAATCTGTTCTGATAAGTTTCTAAATGGGTGAAAAGGTCTTAGTTTTATTAGTACTTGTGTTATTATACCAGGTTTTAAAGATTACAGATAATGGTTTTCTTATAGGTGTTTTCAAAGAATAATTCAACAAAAAAAAAGAAGAAAGCATTTTCACCATTAAAAATGGCCTTACAAACCAAAATACACAATTAAAAGCACATTTTTTTGCTTACCACCATCTAGAGGGCAGGAAACACATAGTCTGTGCTGATTAATTTGATCAACTAAAATTTTGGTCAGTACAAGTTTTCCGACGGACCATTTGTTTTATGATATCTTAAAGGAATAATTAAAAGAGAAGGTTTAAAATTTAGTAGAAGAAAAAGAAAACTATACAAGAAGACAATTATATGATATAACAGTAATCAGCAAAAGAATGAATGTAATCTGTCAGTTCTTTTTGGTCAAAAAACATTTGATATTAAGAACCTTAGAAATTATGGAAGAGGTATTGTTATAGTAAAAAAAACATTATATATCAGTTGTATAAACAACCAATACAACCAAGCATACTGCAACACAATACTATTTTTAGAAAAGATTTAAAATCAAGGATTCTTTTATTATTTTTAAATAAATCTTCTAATAAAGTACCTTTTTGAGTTATAACTGTGAGCTATTAGTTATATCTAGAGCTAGTAGGTTCCTATATTCAACAGGCATTAAATATACCTATGATTGGCTCTGTGTAAAATACATTATAGCATCATTAGCATCTTCATAATGTGCTGTTGAGCCAAGACTGTAGTATTTATTGTATATAAATTAATGTAATGAATTGTAGCTGTTAAAATATTCAGATTGATATCAAATTCAAGCTCAAGGAAGCATTTACTGATATTAGTTACTCAATAGTAATTCAATATCAGCTAAACAATGCATTATATAAATATATAACAAAAGCCATACCTGAGAATTGTGTTATCCTTGTTACACTCCAAAATCCAGCAGAAGCAACATTAAAATGTCTGCTGATCCCAAATTCCTGCACAAAAGTTCAAGAAGGGGGGGGTACACTGCAACGAGATCCTGAATGGACACCAGAGGAGCTACGCATGAAAAGACATCACACACTGATCACAGTATCCGTCACGTCGTAACTGCCTCTGAATACATAATATTGCTGCTCATATGTTCCTCATCACTGCTTGAAACCTGGCCAAGACTGTAAAACTTTTATGTTCAAGCTGTTATTATAGTTGATGGAAAGGGGACTGGGGTAGGTCCTGGTGGTCCTGCAAACTGAGTGGGCGTCATTGCGTTTGCCTCTACTTCTTTATTAAAAAAAAAAAAGTTTGTGAGAATGTTCCCTGTTCTGTAAAATGCAAAATGTTTATACATCTAATACATTGATGGCTGCAAAAAGATGTAAACATGCAAACTTCAAAGCAGTAAATATCTTAAGCCTAATTTGCGCTTCTTGTGAATAAATGGTCATTGGAATAAGTTGCAGAATCATATTTATCATATGTATCACATCTAAAAGTATTCTACCCTACTAATTCCACATTGTTTTAATGAATAATTACAGCAAAATAACTAAAATGTCAACCTAGTTCATTAGTGAAACCGCCACGATTTGAAGTGTTAATAACATTTAAATGTCAAATGGAATGCTCCTAAGTATATGGTATGGTGGTAAGTCTTGTATAACTGTTTCCAGGAAATACATTACAATGTGCTTACAACAGCACAAATTTACTTAGAGCTGTATTTATGGCATGTGCACAGTGCCAAGTATGGGTAGGTTTGGCCAGGGGACTTGTAAATGATGGAAATTCTTCTCCATTAAGTATGATTTTTCTTTCCCCATGTCTTTTTCTTTTTTTTTTTTTCTCCAAAATATTTGTAGTTATCAAACAGATACAGGTAATTTATGTACTGTGTAACAGAAGCTGCTCATCAGCCACTTTGATATGAGTTACCTGAATCTCTGTATATTCATGTAGGTATTCACTCAGCCAGTCATAAGGCAGGAGCACAGAGCATATAGTCATAAAGATACAAAGCAAGAGCTTTAGTGAACATATACACAAACATCAGAATGGGGAGGAAATGTGATCTCACTGACCATGACATAGCTGTTGGTACCAGACAGGCTGGTTTGTGCTTTTCCGAAGCTGTGCTCCTTGTTTTACCAGGTATGAATTAAAAAAAGAATAAAAAAAAGAAAAGCCTTGATTATAAGAGTGGTCAGAAGAAAATGGCCAGAGCTGACAGAAAGATTATGATAACTCTTTACAAATGTGGCAAGCAGAAAATTATCTCATATTTCATATCTGACACTGCTGCCTCATTCTCTTGTGTAATGTAATATACTGTGGTCGTTTCTAAAAAAGAAAATCTCATTATTTTTCAGGAAAATGTATATTACTAATGGATATTGATTGTATAATCCTCAGAAATGAATCGCAAAAACTTTTTGTGGTAAAGTACTTTAAGGAAAATGTTCAGACTAGTCTCTGTGGCAGATTTGGCCAGTTTCACACACAATTTCACGTTTGCTCTTTGTTCTAACTTGCTGTCTACAATGAAATCGCAGATGTGGTAATGCACACGGTCAGAATAGCACCATTAGTCCCAAAAAGTTTTGATACCACCTCGTATACGATCTCATATATATATATATATATATATATATATATATATATATATATATATATATATATATATAATCTCTCAGAGTTGAGAATACACCAGGAATAATGATATGAACATGTGTGTTATATGTGTTTTTATACCTAATATTTCGACAGGTTAAATCGGCAGGTGTGGGTGACGAAGTGTGGAATCATCCACTGTGCCCTGGTGTATAAAACATTAGACATGTGCATGACATTAATAAGAAACCTTTTTACATTAAGGTACTGCAGGTTGTAGTTTTAAATATTTCTTTATTTAGTAAGTCAGTTAGTTACTTCACTGTCCACAGAGTTGCCTTTGCCTTCACGAAAAAACTAAAACATTACATAACCAAAATAGTAAAAAAAAAAATTCACACAAATATAATCACATATGTGTATATATTATATATATATTTTATATGTATGTATTATAGATCTATACCTTCTTACAGTCCTGTTTAGCATTTAATAATCTAACGGCAGCTGTTACAAATGAGAATTGATACACTTTTTCCGTGCCCATGGAAACATCTGGAATTAAAAATGTAAGGGATGGGAAGAATCCTCTATAATACTTAAGGCTTTCTTCTACATTTTTAATGCATTAATATCATGGTAACGAAATCCATAAATTTTTTAAATCGCATAGCAACTCTTTAATTAATTAATAAAAAAATTTAATTAATAATTTTTCTTTCACATTTTTAAAATTTGAGATCAAGATGGGTTGGGGAAAATATCAATGTATTTAAAATATGGTTCAGTTGTTGAGGCATTGGCGGCATTCAAGTAAGAAAAGTGACTAACGTGACATCATCATTTAACTCGAAGAGGAAGACAGTAAACAGTGTTTTTGCGCCGAATCAGGCAAAACGTATAGAATAAAGCAGATGTGACTGCCAACGATTCAAAGATGTTTAATTGTACATAAAAATACAGAAACTCATCTAAAGATTTGGAAAAATTAACTGGTCAGATGAGTCATGCGTCACCATATTCTGAACAATTGGACTAGTGCATGTTTGGCAACACCAAGAGAAGATACAGACCTGAACATTCTACCTCTTGTTCTGTGATTTTCTTTTTTTTTTTCTGATTGAATCCCTGCCATAGTCTGCCAAACGATTGTTTTATAATTATTAACATTTCCTTCATCTTTTTTATCATTGTTCTCTTTCTTTGTACTGTTTTAACATGGGAAACTCATCAAGTTAACCACAATCCATGTGCCTTGCAAACAATTCAAGCTTGCACTCAAATGTCGTGGATCTTTTGAAAGCGAGAGTTCTGTTTCCCTTGCCTTGCAGTTTAGACTGTTTAACTTCTCCAGATGGGTTCATCAGGTTCTGCCTAGGAAGCGTTTAGCTGTTGAAAGGTTTACCATATAACAATGGAAAAAAAGTTGATTCATGCTACCAGCAGCAACACGACTCATTACACATGATCAAATTACAGGCTAGCCAGAGAGCTGTCTGTTGGGCTCAAAGACAACACAGCTAACACTGACCGGTTCAGCAATATGCTTGGATTGTTACTCATTTTGAAATCTTCTTAAAGTTTAATACAGATATTGGTGGTCATTCATGCAGTCTTTGGTTTGACTTTTTAAACACTGGGATTTCTTGACACGATCTTTTTATACTGGAATTGGGTTTTAGGTCTAACTTTGAAATGTTCCCATACATGTTGTAAAAATCTTTTACCATCTTAGTTGTTTCTTGTGATCTTTTTGTAATCAACCAGTAAAACATAAAAGAAATCTTTCATGTTCTAGCTGTTTTTTTTTTTGTGGGCGGGTTTTCTGTCAGTTACAGATTTAACTCGCTGTTGAATCTGTTTAGTAAATATAGTGACTGTCAATGGTTTGGATACACCTTTGACATTTGTTTAAATGAAACAACCTAGAAAGTTCTATGGACAGATGAGTCCAAATTGGACATTTTTGGCTCTAATCTTAACCTGGGGGGCTGTTTTGGAGCAAGGAAAATTGGAGAATTTGAAATGAAAGAAATACTGAACCAACAAATGAAATAAAATTTTATTTGTCACATACACATACATACAGGGTACGACGTGCAGTGAAATGCTTTTTACGACAGTAATGCATGAGGGAATGGGATGGGGGGAAAAAATAAACCAAGAAAAAGAAAGCAGATAAATAAAGTATAAACTATATAAAATAAATATAATATATAAAATATAAAACATGGCTACCATTCCATACTTCAACACTATGTGTACTTCCAAACTCTGTAAGCATTATTTCGATCGAGAATAGGATGGCCTGCTCAGGCGCCAGACCTAAATCCTGTTGAGCTTTTGGAATTAACTGGATCACAAGGTTAGAAAAAAATATCCCACTAGCAAAAACACCTTTGGCACGTTTTACATGAGGCATGGCAAAGTATTTCAGAGAAACTAGCTGTCCGAATGCCAAGTGTGTAAAGCTTTTATTCATTCAAAGGGAGGGATTTTTCAATGAAAGTAAAGTTTAACATCTGTATATACACTGATCAGGCATAGCATTGACATTATAACATTATGACCGGTGAAGTAAATAACACTGATTATCTCTTCATTCTGGCACCTGTTAGTAAATGGGATATATTCAGCAGCAAGTGAACATTATATCCTCAAAGTTTGTGTGTTGCAGAAATAATAGCCAGGCATAAGGATTTGAGCAAATTTGACGAACTCCAAATTGTGATGGCTAGACGACTGTGTCAGAGCTTCTCCAAAACTGCAGCTCTTATGGGATGTTCCTGGTCTGCAGTGGTCAGTATAAATCTAAAGAAGTCCAAGGAAGAAACAGTGGTGAACCGGCAACAGGGTCATTGGCGGCCAAAGTTCACTGATGCATGTGGGGAGCGAAGGCTGTGGTCCGATCCAACAAACGAGCTTCTGTAGCTCAAACTGCTGAAGAAGTTAATGCTGTTATTGCTCGATGGGCCATTAACCTGTCCATTACCACTGCAAACAAGAAAAGGTTCAGAGCCGATCCTTGATGCAGTCCAACCTCCACCTTAAACCAGTCGTTCCTACTGCACACTTCACTGCTGTCCTTATACATGTCTTTGCCAGCTATTTTAACAATAATGGCTGTATGAGTTATTTTCAAAGGACAGTAAATCTGTACTGCTATACAAGCTGCACAATGACTACTCTAAAGTATATCCAAGTCTCATTTCTATAGTATTGTCCCTTGGGAAGATCTACTAAAATGGTTGCTGAAATGTAAGGGGTCGCATATAATATATAATGTTTCTGTCTGGACAAAGCAATTCTTCAGTTTGTGAAACTCTCTTGTCAATCTAAAACAGGCAGTTCAACAGGCACTGAATGTTCCATAATTTATCTCCATCTTTTTAGTACTGCCTGCAGGACTGCTGCAAAAAAAGGCCACAGGTTTACCACAAGTCTGACTGATGAGCTTTAGTTACGCATTAATGTTGTATTTCGTGGTTTGGGATACACGGTTAACATTTACACACACAATCAGATACAGTCTGATTATAATTTCTTCTAATCCGATAAATTTTCATCTAAAAATAATAAGCAGTTTTTTAAAAATCCATTTGATTTCCGTTCCAGTGTGGCTGTGTTACTCTAAAGTTCCAGCAAATGTAAAAGCAACAAATGGGAAACACACATGAATCATTTGAAATTGTGTCCAAATTTCCAGTCCTTTTCCATAGTTACAGCTGTTGATTAGAAAACAATAATTCTCTAGATGCACAGTCATCCAGAAAAAAAAGAATGCATGTGATGTAGCGGGTAAAATCAGGCTTTATTTTATTAAATACATTATTAAAAACACATCCAAAGAAAGGGGGAAATGTGAACTTGAGTGGTAGCGAGTAGTTGATATTCATAGAAAGTGAAATAATGTAATCATTCCCCAGAACTCAGTATTATTAATACTGATGAATGAAATATATTAGGATACTTTTTTTTTTAACTCAGTAGTAATCATCTTTTGGTTTGTTCTTCATGGTAATGTGCAGCAAGAGACAAAAAAAAACCTATTGTAAAACACATTCGTGGCATGTTTATTGTAAAACTGTACATTTCTCTTTATATTCACTGGAAATGTATGAGAAATGCCGCAATAATGAAATACTGCTCTGAACAGAATCACGTCTTTGCAAATCGTTGGATCTTCAGATCTGTTGTTTTTCCCTGACTGAATAATTCGGAAAGTAAAATGTTTCCATTTGGCATTCATAGAAAGACTAAAAGTCTAAATAGGTCCCCATAACCACAGACATCTGCTGATATGTTCTACATACCAGCAAGTAGCCACATCTTATTTCTCATAACTAACGAATTAAGGCCCTTGTCTTATAAAATGATCAACATATTAAACAGCGACCTTCATGCAAAACACTACAGGATGGAGAGTTTGGAGAAATTCCTTCCCTCCTCTCAGTTTTTTGAGACACTGTATTAAAAAACTATTAACATGCTTAAGGCTTCATTATATGATTATTTCATTCTTTGAGGCCTCAAAACAACACTAGAATAAGAGCGAACACATGAAAAGGCAGTTGGAGGAATCTTCCGGGGGTCAAGCAGATTGTTCTCGAGGCGCAATGCTACTATGTGCGAATCCTCATCGTTCAAAGGGTCGCAGATATTATCCTCACCGATGTGCCTGTTGGTTAAAACATTGAAAATGTTAGAAACACTCAAGCACATTCTTTTAGATCTGATCTGATCTTTTTTTTTTTTTTTACATGCAAGAATACTTGGTCATTACCATTTCAGATCACCTTTTTCTATCAACCAAATAATTGACTACAGTGCAGCTTTTATAGTTGTTCTGCCCATAATTGCTATAGTATTTAGTGATCGGTAAGACGTCAAGTCAAGTTTATTTCTATAGCGCTTTTCACAACAGACACTGTCTCAAAGCATCTTTACAGAATTTTACAGTTGAAGTGAACGATGTGTATTTATCTCTGATGAGCAGCCATGGTGACTGTAGCAAGGAAAATCTCCCTTAGATGTTATGAAGAAGAAACCTTGAGAGGAACCAGACTCAAAAGAGAACCCATCCTCATTTGGGTGAAATTAAGAGTGTGATTATAAGTCTTTAAACAATACAGAACACTGGAGAGAGAGAACTAACATGAGCACTGGAGTGTAAGATTGTGAGTAATATTCTTTTTTGACAGTCTTTTACAGTCATTTGTGGTTATAAATCTAGGAGCAACTCATAAAATAGCTCAACATTTGTGATCATCATAGATCCAACACCAAGGTTTAACTAGTGAGGGGAACAGGAACAGGAACGTTGGGTATGAGGTGCTCTTTCAGCAGTACATATCCATGATGTATCCACATTAACTGTTTTCGCTATGACTTAGACACCAATAAAAACGGCCACTGCTGCCACTGCTTCACTGGCCTTGAGCAAGTCTCTTAACACGTAACTGCTCGGTTGTTTAAATGCGATAATTGTCAGTCGGTTTAGGATAAGAGCTACCGCCAAATGCCATGAATATAAATTCTGAAGTATATACAGTCTGTTCAGATTCAGTCAAATGCTTTCAATGTTTTCTGCGTGGCATTTCGCGGTGCAGGTACAGAATGCATCCTTTGAAATGAATCAGACTTTTTTTAAACAAAGACCTGACCTGAATCCAACTGAGCATGAAGTTTATTTGCTGCAAAACAAGACAATTGCATCTTTGCAGAGCATCAAACTCAGTCATCTTTACTTAAAGCAGAGATGAACCGCAAATGATTACTGCAAATTAGCAATCAGGTTTTAAAAGTGTTCGTTTGTTCTATTAATTTTGGTTTCTTGGTCATTTTATTGCTATTATTTTTATTCCATTCCCCTGATATTTATGTAAAAATGTTCAAATTTAAGCTGAAAGTTGCATGCACTGTCGTAACCAGCTAAACTATTAAATAGTTTGTTTGTTTGTTTGTTTGTTTTTTGGCCATTTGCCTAACTGTAATATGACCACTAGTTTGATATTGATTCTGTGTTAAAAGGAATACAACTGTTATTAGTGGTAATATAGTGAATGCTGTCAGCATTACACACTGCAGACTTGTTTATCTCAGCATGATTTACAAGAGATAGTAAAACCATTATGTGCAATTAAAAAGAGGAAAAAGCCTATAGAGGAATGAGTCTAATATTCTGGAGTGACTTTGTCTAGAAAATAAATCCGAATCTGCGAAACCAGATCAGTGCTCCTTTACAATATGTTGTAGCAATACATGATTTGTAATTTGTGTAGCTACCTTATGTTGTTGTTGTTAAGCCTGAGGAAATGTAACGACGTCATCTCGTTGACACCGAAGGGAATGCTGGTCAGTTGGTTGTTGTCTAGACATAGCTCAGTCATAGTGTTCAATACGCCGAAGAAAGACTCTGGTTCCACCCCTTCTCCGTCCAGCTTGTTGTAGGAGAGATACAGATATTCAAGGCCAGGCTCCATGTGTGCAAACACGTATCCTGGAATGCGTTCAATCTGATTGCCGACCAAAACCAGGTGAACCAGGGATTTTGGCAGGAAAGATGGAACCAAATGGAGCTTGTTGTGTGACAGATCTATTGATTCCAGATTCCTTTAAACATATAGTGCATGAGAACAATCAATGTCAAAGTATATTTCTATATTCAGCAGAAATTAAATAAATTCTATTATATAAATACTAATTTGCTGATATTTTATTGTTTCGTCAGTTATACCTGTGATTGATCCAGGCAAAGGGCGCGATCCGTGACTCATCTATTTTATTGTGTCTTAGCACAATGACGTTGAGGTTTTTGCTTTGGTTAAAAGCTCCATCAGGTATTTCCTCAATTAAATTGTTTTCAAGATGCAACTCCTAAAAAAAACACACAAAAAATAACAAAAAGCGACGCAAAGAATTATACATTAAATATATTTTGACAAAAGAAAGTTTACAATTTGGTTGTGTCAAAGATATAATGCATGTATCACTGCTATACGTTTGTGGGTTTAGTAAACTTTAAATGAAACCATGAATTGTCACTTTTAATGATTAATTTATACTTCTGTTATACTTTAATGTCTTTGAATACCATCTCAGCAGCCAGGGGACAAACATGGCAGCAACACGACGCATGTTCAAATCACACATAAGGATTGCACACCACCAATGGCAGCAATGTTGTGGATTGTTCTTCAACGATCATCATGCACAAGTTGGCGAAAGGTTTCGACATTTTTGGGGTTGAGCTCGTTAAAGGTCTTGCTGGTGCTCCCTGTGACTGTGCTTGCTGCTTTTTGCTGCCATCTGTTGGCGTGTTGCAAAACTATTCCCGAAACTTTGTACTTGTAGAGTAGCGTCTTATTTTAATTACTGTAATTGGTGAATAGTGTAAATAAATAAGTATTATTAGGTTATTTTCTAAAGGTTTTGATTTGAATGTAGGTCTAGTTAACTATTTTCTTCAGTAAGAAATCTTAAATACAGTAGCAACTTGGCTACTTTTTAGCATGACATGACATTCTGCAAAAGTTAATTTAACCTAGGGGGTTGTAAAGGTACACGTATTTGTACCGAAACATTTCAGTACAGACCTTTTGGTTCGGTTTTTGGCACGTGTACCGAATGCAATCCTTCTTACGTGCTGAACATAGTTTACTAAGTTACCTCGGGAACGTATTAAGTGGCTGGCCGCAAGTTTGTTTAGTCTCCGCCTTGCACTTTTTTAATTTTTTTATTATTATTGAACTTTAAAACATACACAACAATGCCAGAGGTATTAATAAGAAATTAGAGTTAGCGCAGTGTCACTGTGGCTATTTATGCTGTACCAGAAATACAATTTGTTTTGCATATGTGCGAAATTGCAGCCACTTCTTGGTCATCACCAAAGCTAGCAATATGGATTCTTTTGCGTTTTATGTCCAGCTTCAAGAATTCCTCTTATAAGGAGAAAATCCTGGCAATGAATGAATGATTGCAGGAATGACGACATTTGTTAAAGTATGCTAAAATAAGTAGAACAGTTAACGCATCTGTATTACCCAAAAGTGGTCTAACAAATTTAAACTATTTAAAACAATTTTTAAATCTATTAGATTTTTTAACAATTCAATTTGTGCCTATTTAATCAATATAATAAAAAGTATTGCATTCATTTGATTTATTCTATTTTATTTTTATAAAATATAATTTTATATATTATTTAACCAAGCAGGCATTTTATTTAAAATTATAAAAAAAAAAAATGTAAACTGTTGATGTTCACAAGTATTAATAAAAAATTGCATTAATAAAAAAACGACGAGCAGTTTTATGTTTTGCATTTCTTCTTCCTCACTGTACCGTAATTGTACAGAACCGTGACTTTAAAAACCGAGGTACATACCAAACCGTGAATTTCGTGTGCCGATACACCCCTAGTGTACGGAAGGGGGCAGTGTGATGTGGAAACAAACCACAGTGTACAGACAACAACAAAAGTTTTGGCAGATGAGGCAGTGCAATACAGGCTTGAACAGGATGTTAGAAAAAAGATCATGAGACAAAGAAAGAACAAACGGCATGACCTTCATGACCAAATTAAAAGAATTGCTTCTGCTTAATGGTTTTGTTCCTGGAGAAGGGGTGGCCCTATTGTATTCAGTCAGCTCTTGTTCCTGAGGCTTGTGATTCATGAACTTGAAATTAATCACTTCCAGAAGTAAATTCCTTCTTTTATTTTAATACTACAGCCTTGCTCATTTAAATGGCCTTTTTTCAGCAGGAAATTATTGTTCAGTCTGTGAGCTCCTGGTTTTAAATGGCCTGTGGCAACAGAATCAATCGCTCTATTTACTGTATTCATTAAAATGGAAAAAAAAACTTTTAATCTGGTATAAATTACTTTGTTGTTTATATTAGATAGAATTTGGCCACTATTTCCATTGGTGGAAACACAAATAACTGCACAAGTACATATGGGTGTAGGAGGAAAGCGTAGTTCACAACACAACTCTGACACTATTAAATGTTCACTCCTTCAAACAGCACTTTGCCAAAATGTACCTGCATGTCACTTACTTAATGACCAGTGCTGTCCATTAAATACATATAATTGAGATAAATGTATAAAAAAAAAATACATATATAAATACATGGTTGTTATCAGAGGTTTAGAGGTAAAAAATACTTTTTAGTCCAGACTTTGGAGTCCATTTCAAGACTTTTTTTCATGGACCAAGTGGAGTAGTATTATACAGTGTGATTTAGTACTGTGCCGACACTTAATCGATTTAATCACGTTCTTTGTTGAAACTGACAATATAAACAATGTGCAAGTATCAGTGTGGCATGGTGATGAAACTTTGGAGCAACCTTGAGACATTACCTGCAGAGATGCTGGTAGGCCTTGAGGGATGGTGCGGAAGTGGTTCCTGCCCATCCGTAAGTAGGTGAGCTGTTTCAGTGGTGTGAAGCTTTGGGGAGTTACATTTGCTTCGCTCAGTAAGTTCCCTTCCATTTCCAATGTAACCAGATTGCTCAGACCTGCCAGGGGTTAGTTATAACAATACAATTCCATAGTATCTACCTTTCACTTCTTAATACTTACACTTAAATTTGATATTAAATGTGTTTTAAGCATCAGCTGCTCTTCATGACCGTTATGGGTTACCTTCAAAGCTACCCTCATCAATCTCTTGGAGGTTGTTCTCATTGATCTTAAATTCTTCTAGCGTATGTGGAAGCCCAGGAAGAATGTGTTGGAGCAAGTTTCCATCCATGTATAACCTAGTTAAAGATTTAAGCTTCTGTAAATGAAAAAAGTAAAACCAATGGTAAATGAATTAGAACCATATAGTATAGTATCAGATCACATTAGAATAATGTGCCTAACTTGTACAGCTAATGAACAATTTTTGCAATATTTGCCAATTATTTAGATGCTACCTGTGCCATATGTGTCTTAAATCAATTTGCAGTCCTGTGAAGCTGCTTTGGTTTTATTCATACAAGCAAGTTATTCATACTGCATACTTGCAAACTACTGGGTGTAACTAAAAAAAAGGAGACTTTCTGATATTTTTCTTGATTGTGGGCCATGGAATTTTGTTCATTGTTTATTTTTATTGGGTGTTTAAAGCAGTCTGAGCACAGGGAGGAGAAACACTGCAGCACTAACATTTGTGTCAAGCAGTGTCAGTTCTAAAGTTATGGAAGTGAACACAAGGTTGTGTTTATTAATACACATATATGGATTTGTGTTCTCTCTTTAACACTGTTGGCCATGGTATGGTTTCAAATCCTGGTACTGACAATAAGATGATCACCATCAAATCAGCTACGTTAAAAGTGGCTTTAAATAGAAGCATCTGCAAAATGAGTGAAGGTAAATGTCCTTACGGAAAACGCTTGTGGATCAATTCCAGATGATAAGATCTTGTTTTTTCCTAAATCTATCCACTCCAAATTCAATACACCATTAAATGCTTCTGCTGGAATAGTAGTGATTTCATTTCCTGTGGATTCATAAAATATAGTTTGTTAAATCATTCGAAAATGCTCCACATTAACTAGTCATGATAGAGATAATCTTTTTCCCCCAAAGCAATTTTAAAGACTGAAAATTATTTCATTGTGTTTTATGTTCTATTCCACATTCTAGATTGTAAGGTAGACAAAATATGTTCATGTTGTTGTGTGTATATGTTCATTCCCAGGAAAAGACAAGGTCACGAATTTTTTTTTTTTTTTGGGGGTAAAGGGTTAAAGGTACTTAATACTTGCGAGTTTAAGAGCGCAGGGTCAGCCATGACACAGCGCCCCTGGAGCACTGAGGGTTCAGGGGCCAGAGAATTTGTAATAGTACTTAATATTACTAAGGTATTGGTGGAAATTTGATGCAGCCAAACATGTAGAAATGCATAAAAACTAATTTGCATAAAATAGAAAATATTAAAATCTTGCTGGAAGAAGATGCAGTATTTACAGCCCTGTTTTGGTCAGAAGCTGTTGAGTCATTTTCAATGGCAGCTTTTGTGTCTGTCAGCAAGCCACAGGTTTATATCTATGTATATGTATATATATTTAAAATATAGTATCTCACAAAAGTGTGTATATCGCTCACATTTCAGCAATCACACTATAGTAGATCTCAAGAGACAATACTGTAGAGATGAAACTTGGATATATTTTAAAGTAGTCGATGTGCAGTTTGTGAAGCAGTACAGATTCACTGTCTTCTGAAAATAACTCAACATACAGCCATTATCGTCAAAGTAGCTGGCGACAAAAGTAAGTACACCCTAAGTGATAACAGCTGTACGTCAAGTATCCATGCAGAGCCACATGTCTTATTCATCATGGTCATGTTTTTGTCTGCTTGACAGGATCATACAAATTTGTTTATCTTGTATTAGAGCAGTTAAAATTTGGTGCTTTGAGTACAATTCTCTTATACTGACCACTGGATGTTCAACATGGAACCTCATGGCAAAGACTCTCTGAGGAATCGAGAATTCAAATTGTTGCTCTTCACAAAGAAGGCCGAGGCTATAAGAATATCGGTAACACCCTGAAACTGAGTTACAGTACAGTGATACGTAAATCTATACTGCTATACAATCTGCATATTGACTACTCTAAAATATATTTTTTATTTCTGTAGTATTGTCTCTTGAAAACATATAATAGAACGGTTGCTGATAGGTGAGGGGTGCACTTACTTTTGTGAGATACTACTTAACATTCATGGTCAGACTCAACATTCCAAAGAGTATTTGTGAAATCTTGAATGGCGTAAATGCAGACAACTGTTTATAGCAGCTAATATGAGTAAGGAAGCAAACTTGTTTCATAACAATTGCTTCAATAAATAATAATAATAAAAAAAAACAGTAGTAACTGTTGCTAGAAGGCCACATCACAACCTCCTCATAGTTGATTGAGGGTTTTTTTTATCCTATTCTACATGTTGATCTTTGCACAGACATGTTGTCATCCTTACCCTGTAGATTGAGGGATTTGAGCTCAGGGATGGAAAGAGGAGGAATACTGGTGAGTTTGGCATTTTCGCAGGAGACGATGACATCAGAGATTGTGCATCCTTGAGGGAGCACATAGCTAATTCGTGCCGATTCCTCATCTACATCATCTCCCTCTCCAGCGTGACTGGTCTCCGGTGGTTCAGTCGGTGGTGGAAATTCCGGAGGGGTAGGCAACTGTGGTGGCATCTGGAAAACATCCCCTCTTAACCACACAGTCTCCTCTTCCTCCTCCTCCTCTTCTTCGTCTGCTCCAGGTTCATTCTGTGGTCGCTCTGCTGCCTCCTCTAAAGTCCTCAGCATCTCCCTCTGTTCCTTCTCCCTTCTCCTTATCCTCTCTTCCTCTACTCGCTGGAGCTCCTCCATCCTCTTCCTCTTCTCTTCTTCCTCTGCTGCTGCTTTCCTCTCAGCTTCCTCTTTTAACTTTTTCTTTTCCCGCTCTTGCTCTTCCAGGTGTTTCCTCTGTTTTTCTGTCTCCTTTTTTTGCTTCTTTCTCCTCTTCCGTTCAGCATCTTTTCTCAAGTGCCTTTCCTCTTCCTCCTTGTATTTTTCTCTCCTCAGGCTTTTATCAGGCAGAAATCCGCCATCAGGGATGCTCAGGTCGTTATAAACAGGGGAATCCCCGGAGTGTTCGGAGACTTCATGAGCTGTGATTGTTGTAGTAATACATCAAGAGTCAGAATCAATTCACTTTTTGACTACATTTACATTAATGGCACTCGGCAGCCTAATGGCTGTAGGATGCATAAGAAGCAAAGACGCAATGTCTTTAGAAACATAGTTCAGTAAAGTCTAAAGCACAGTTTGTGAATTCTCAATGGTTTTAAGTTATGATGTTATCATAAACAGTATTTTATGTTTTATGTCTTGAGGGTGAAGTTCAATCAATACACTTTACTCACTAGCGTCGATGCAGATTGGGCAGCACTGTCCGATGGGTTTAAATTTCAGTTGGCATTGTAAGAGCGGACACCGCATTTCATCACACACTACATTCCCATCGGAGCATAAGCAGGTGACGCAGGGCTTCGGTGACCACACAGTCTTATCAAACATGGTGATACCCTGAAAAACACACTGTCCTGTGTTCCCTAGGGGGGGATAAAATTTGATTTTTCTTTTTATTATATTTGCAACTAAATAGCTTTTTTATATTTATATATATATATATATATATATATATATATATATATATATATATATAGTCTTCAACTTGGTCACTGGATAATTAAATTCAAATAAATTTTACAGTGAACATTAACACAAGGCAGTTTTATAGACATCTGGATATAAATGTAGATGTGGAAAAACTCCCTGAGATTTCAGGAAGGCCCCTATTCCAGGTGACTTCAAAGAAAGAGGCTAACAGCCCATGAGGATGAAGATTACCCTAAATATGATACCTCCAAGACACATAAAGCCCACCAGATGCATTTTTTCCAACTTGAGCTCATTCGGCGTCTACGCAGCACACTCTGGGAAAAGAGTGCCATCTGCCCAATTCTGCATAAATGAGCTCAGACGACTACTGTTGACTAATGTTTTTGTAATTCTCAGTGGATAAAGTAACGTCATCCCTCACAACCTGTGAGTTCGGCCAATTTTTGCTCCCTTGACTAGTCAGAAATGGCTATGAAATTGGATTCAAACTTGCTACCTGCCGTCTATAAGGCTAATGAAGAGCTATCTGGATGTGACTTGCTCCATTTTGTCCTATCTTTTTTTTTTTCTTATTAGCTTTAATTTCTTGCAAAGCCTACTATAAGTCCATATAAAATTTTAAAAGAAAATGTATCTTGCTGTTGACCAGAACTGTTGTTCTCACACCGTAGCTGCTCAAATTGGACATGCAGCCAGTCATCATGTGGTCAGTGTGATACCACCATGGGCAATATGGTCTTGTAAACAAATAGCCAACTTCCCAAGATTTTCCTTTCAGGAAATACCACAAGTCCTCAGTGGAAAGAATAACATCACCCTAAACCTATGAAGTTTATGGCCATGCTAAATCATCTTAATAATTGCAGAGCTGAGCTTTCAATACTTTTAGCTTTTTTCTAAAAAAGTAAAATTGATCTTCTGCCTCACATATGGCCATTTATTTAATTTTGTGTGCATTCTATTTTCCATAGTCATCAAAAATAAATAAGCCAGGTTTTAAGGCCCTTCTTAAGCATTCACTGACCTGGAATAACATTGTAGTTCGGTTTTGGTTCCTCTACCTCTTTATAAGATTCAATAAAAACCGCTGCTCCGTTATATCCACCATTCGCTGGCACCCTGCCTTGTCGAGCCATTTTCTTCCCCCTCCTTCGTCTTCCTTGAGCCATTGGACGATTCGGATTCTGCTCTCTGGCAACACTGTAGCTTATCCAGCAGAAAAATGACACGGCAAGTAAAAGCCATAGTCTCATGACGGAAGTCTGTGGAATGAAACAAAGGCTTTAGGCCGCATTGCCCTTAATATACTCCTTTTAATTTATAGTTTCTGGCACACTTCTATAATAACAAGTCTGGGAATAAATAACAAGGTACACCATTGTGTTTGGGCTTCTGTATTATCCCATGTCAGGGTTTCTGTCAGGGAGCTCTGAGAATATAGTGATACCTTGTAGCAAAACATTAAGGCGACCCTAAAACTATTATTTAGATTTGCGTTAGGTGCCAATTACTACTTTTTAAGTGTCGTGTTCAGATTTAACAACCATAATACAAGTATTTTGTGAGCCCAACAACCCTAAAAGGTTCCTGACAAACAGCTGTGTTGGTGCACTATTCAGTGTTCTTTATCTGTGTATATAAATGTGATAGTTGTGAGTATTTTCAGGGTATTCAAATAGAAGTGTGCATATGATGCAGGCAAGTAAAACCACATCCAACAAAAATATTTCCATTTTGTACAACCATGCCAGGGTGTAAAAGTTTTCTTTGCATCATACATAAGCCATTAGAACAAAGCATGATATGAACATTGGAACATAGCTTTGCAAGAATAAACAGCAATGTTCATCAAAACTCTACTCTTGAGAAGAACAGAATTGTGATCATTAATCCAAGCAAGAATCCCCCCCCCATTCATATTGGATGCAAGCCTAAGACAAAGTGTTATGTGGTTAGTGTTTAAGCAGTTTTGGCCCTGTGGCATGGGGAGAAACGGGGGAAAACTAAAGAGTGAGGTGAAAAAGAGAGAACCAGAGAAAGCATTTTGATTAACCAGCGTTTTAGGATGACAAGGCTTAGATGGAAAGAATCTTTCGAAGAGGCAAAAAGAGAGGACGGTAGAAAATATCCAGCAGTGAGTGAGGACATCCTGCATGACCATACATATGCTTTGTTTTGTTTTGTTTCCCCCTCTGAACCCAGACAGAAAGCATTATAGAGTTTACACTATAGAGTTTCTCAGGCAGTAAGAGGGCTGGAACAAAACTTGTTTTTCCAATAAATGCAAACAGTTAACTGCCACCCCCCTGCCCCACATGCACTATTGTAGCAAATCTTATATATAAAATTTTTTTTTTAAATCAAGTACTAAATCATAAAATCCAACTGAATCCAAAAAGCGTTCAAATTCTAGATCATTTACATCTGCTACCGCAGTTCCGTGACGCTTTACTGATGGTTTAGAGGAGAGCAGAAATGAGTCATTTGTACATTACCAGTGGTTTGCAGGTTTTGCGAGGCTAAATATTTCCGCCGTTCCCAGGCTGTGTGGGCTTTGCCAGCAGCGCTAGGACAGCGTGCGTCTGCTCGGCTGCCGAGCTGATAAATGTCTAAAACAGACGAGGCTGCGCTCTGTGAGAGAAGCTGGGGCTTGCCTAAGAAGCTTCCTCAGTTCAGTATCTGACAGTCACAGTCGAGGGGTCAGGTAAATGATACTGCCTCTTTTGGAAGAAAGAGGTCGGTGATTTGCTGTGCCGTAATTACTAGTCTATGGAGGTGCTGTGAACAAAAGAGGTGCCATACGGCTTGTCATTATTTTGAACATCCATTTAGGGGAGAAACTAGCATGTAAATGTACATGTATAGCATTCTGTAAGGCTCAGAGGCTCTGCAAAAACTTATAAGAACAACCAAGAAAGTGTGCTTGATGTGAATTTTTACAGTGCACTAAAACATGTTCTTCCCCATGATACTTTTGTCCAACCCCATCTCCCATTTCATGGGTGGGCATTAGCAGGCAGTATCCAATTTCATATGGAGGGTGGTTATGTGTGGTTCCTAAATGCTGTTTTGGTTTGTTGGTTTATGGATAATGTGTATTACATTTAGGATTTATCCCTTTTCCTTTATATTATGTTAAATGTCTCTTCCCCCAAACATCCTTCTAAATGTATTTGCACTAATAAAGTCTTAAAACCTGTGCCTGAAAATGAAAGAACACATTTCAGTGCCTGACCATCACAGACTATAAACAGTGCTAGGATCAAGGAGTTAGTGTTTTTGAGACATATAATTTCAGTGATGACAGAGGCAGTGTTTGTCTCACTCATGTAGAGGCATCTTTGAAGTGCCATTTTTATGTTGAGGTGGTTTTAATAGACATAAACGATCATCAAATCATCATAATGCTTCCTTTCATTATATAATGGAATCTAAGTACTTCCAGGAGCAAAATCTGAAATGAAGTATCTGTTAGTGGCTTTAACTTAAATTGTGAAAATATAGATTTGCACATTTTCTCTGGTTGTCCACCATAACACACAATTTCTCAATGAAACTCGTTTCTTTGTTAATGAGAAGAAATGATGTGGTGTTAAACACACTTGGAACAAATACCTCAAGTCCTTGGTGAGTATGCTGCTAAAGAGCAAGAGCATGCCTTAAATGGACATGATTGATTGTGGTTATCTACCGATTTCGGTTTTGACTATTCAGCATAAAGCCCCGATTTAACCAATTGAGCTCATAAATAAGGATCTCTAATCCTTTAAATAAGGTGATGTTTTGCAGAGTTGGAACAAAATACTTTGGCCTAGTTTCCTGCTGAATAAGACAAGCCAGAGCACATTTTTATACGTAGTGAACTGACTTGATAATGGGTGGTGTTCACTGATTTCAGTTCCAACTGTGCGCCACAAAGCATTAAACCTTTGTTGTGTTTTCTCCTGTATAGTAAGAGTAGCATGGAATTTTCAGTACATAGTAAACCTAAATTTGGGTATGACTGCTCCTATTTGAGCAACTTGCCAACTGGTGTCTAGAGATTTTTCTTTAAGTATGATGCTACAAACTTGGCACAGCTGTATTCATCCAGTGTTTAATACAGAATCTCTGCAAACTGTCAGTTTGAAGGGATTGGGTTTATGTTTGCACAAGGCCATTCAGTGGCATTCACTGACTTATCCCCGAGGCTCTGTGTTGGCTTTTTTTTTTAGGTAATTGCCTTATTGGAAAGTTACCCTTTGCCTCAGACAGTGGTCACGAATGTTCATCAGGACAAGCCTTTCTGCTATAAAAACTATGCTTTCACCATATGAATAGAATTGACCAGGTGTCTGATTAAGGCCAAAGAATTTAGTCATGGTTTTATCAGACTATAGAATCTTGTTTCTCATAGAGTATAAATAAGTGTCTTCTGGCAAAGCACCATAAATGCTCTGTGATGGTTGTTCCTATAGCAAATGGTATGGAAAACAGTTCCATCCATACGACCTCCAGGTCCTTGTTCAATTTCTTTAGCCACAGCCTTTATACCCAGTTTGCTCAGTTTGGTCATGTGACCAGCTGTGGGAAGAGTTCTCGACTTGACTTAAGCTTGTTCACTGTTACATTCTTAAGATCTTTGCCTCAACAGAAGCTCTAAGGGTCTACAAAAAAATACATTTTAGCTCATGGTTTCTTTTAGCAGGTGTCTCTTTCTAAATCATCAACTAAATTTCACATTGGTGAGATGGAAAGCAAAAATCTGAGTGAATGATACCTGAGCTCACTTTGAACATGGGTTTTGTTTTTAGAGTAATGCTGGAAATGAGAGAATGTGTCAAGTAAATGCTTGTTCAATGTATTGTATACAGAGTTACTCTACAGAGGAAATTGTCTGAAGTTTTGACTTGAATGACGCACAACAATCCTATTTACAAATTACATATTTTGTGTGGTGAATAAATCTTTCAGGGCTTCAAATATAATATTTTTGGATTTTTTACCTTATGGGACCTTATTAAATTGAGGAGGTTTACACATACAGAGGATGTCTACAAATTCCAAGTATCTCTTTAATGTGTCATGGTCACATTTTATAGCGTTTAGAGCATATCTTCATCGTTTATGACAAATTCCCACCTTCTTGGTTTATCACTAACCTTTGATGTAGTGGCAATGACGTGTGCTCTTGTGTTCAGATGTTAGCCTGTCCTGTGACTCATCTAATGCCACAGCACAGCTGCCGGTTTTGAACAGATAGAATTGAATAAGAAGAGCTGTTCTAAGTATTTTGTTCATTGTATACTCAATGGTACCATTTTCAGTAACGGGGGGATGTCTCAGCTGTAACAGAAATAGCAACAGAAAATGTTCATTGTAATTTAACCCGTTTCAATCGGCATTCCTGTTTTTCTGCAATTCTATGGCTTTTTCTGTGGATCAATGTCTGTTTAATGGTTAATTATTAATAATTAAGGCACCTTATCCAAGAGCAGCCAAATCCCCCACTGAGAGCCGCACCCCTTCTTAGTCACGCCCCTTCTTGGACACACCCCTTCTCAGCCACGCCCATCCAAGTCTCCTGTTTGCTAATGACTGAAACCTAAAGACATATAGCTCCTAATAACTAATAACCTCATTTGTGTTATTGTTTTCAAATGTGTAGAGCATATCCAAACATGGAAAAAGATTTAATTTAATTTATTTATTTATTTTTACACTTGACTAGAGCAACAGTAAACACTAACCTTTCGTCACATATTAATAGTTGTCAATGCCGGGGCATCTTTTACATGTCTGACTAGATGAGCAATGGATCTGGTCGATATCCAATACCTGTATCAGTACTGATTCCAAATAAACAAAAAGCTCTATTTTACTGCTAAACGTCAGCATTTTCAAACTGCAAGAATCCTTCAATCTACTATTACTTGTAAGTTTTCACGAAACATAGAACGACTCGATTTTCCTTTTTCGTGCAGCATTTTATTGTTCCTGAATCTGTCCTCCAGGACATTTAATACCATGGTTTGTATACTACCTCAAAACTCATAAAGCTAAGAGTTTTTGAGGAGGATAAAACCTTTAAACATCGGTCAGAAACTATGCATCAGAAACTATGATTATGTCATCATGATATGTCTCTTGAAATTGCATTAGCAACTAGCATCAAATGTAAGATGTCATTTTTTCCGCTGTGGTCGTTCTAGTGGAGCCTCATACGGATTTTTTTTTAATATGGAAGAATTCACATTATGCCAGAGAACTGCGGTACACTGTTGTGGCATGTCTGGCGTCAGCACTTTCAAAGAGGAAGCTGTATTTCTTTTCTTCACTTGAGCAGGGAACCTTAGGGCATCTACCATTTAAAGCACTCTCTAAAGGCTTATGTTTTGAAGAGGTAGTTTTATATTTAAGAAAAAACGATTCTCATCATTCTGTCATTACCACAAATTATTAGCTGATCAGGAAAGATGTATTTATGGTCTCAGGGTTTTTTTTCTTTTTCTGGATACCCTGGAGCTACAGAGCTGTCAAAATACACTGTAGCTGAATTCTGTATTGTGAAGTCAAACCCAAGAGACATGTTTTTATTGTTAAAAGCTTGGTTGTGTTGTGGATATTTAAATGGCACAATTAATGGGCCTTGCTTTTTAACTCATGGAGTTGATAGGCTTTTCCACTGTGAATAATATTTCTTCGTCTCAGGGTCGTACCCATACACCCAAGTTTCATCACCGGTAACGCTCCTCGTCATGAAGGACTATTCGTCCACAGCACGCTGACAGAGTTCTTGGGAGACTTCGACGCAGTGTTCCTCCTGCTCCTGGGTCAGCAGATGCACGGCGCATGTTCAAATCATACGTGAGGATTGCCTGGACTGTTCTGTACGACACACCAACAATGGCAGCCATGCACAGGCTGCCAAATGGTTTAGATGTTTTCGGGGGTTGAAGGTCTTCCTGATCTCTTATCGTGATGTTCTTCTGCTCTTGAAGCTCGCTTGCCACACAGACACCTCAACAAACTCATTGCAGCATCGCAGTATCTACTTGTTGAATCGTATCAAACGTCTCTGTGGCATATTTGGCAACGCACATGGTCAGAATAGCACCAGATGTACACAGGACGATGTCCTCTGGCACGTTGACTTATGAAGGTCGGCTCTCCCTGTGACTGCGTGCAGTCTTGTCTTTAATCTTTTTTGACACCACCGCTTAATTACCAGATCACAACCTAGTAGGAAACCTAAGGAAGATTTTTAAGTGATATGTCTGATAGCACTCTCCACCATCACCATCATCAAAACACCAACAAAGGCAGTATTTCATGGAAGAATGATGTTCATCCTCTAAGTACCGTTCTAAAGACTTGTACAATCCATGCCAGTGTGCAAGTTGTTCCAGTAGTGAATGGTGGAAAAATCATTTTATGTTGGTTTCTCCTTTCATTTGTCACTCTGTACACTGTAGCCACTTAAAATGTACCATCCATTAAGCTCCACATCCCAATGCAGAACACTGTTTAAATGGTAAAGACTTCGTTACAAAAGCTTAGTTTAACGCAAATCTACATCAAAATGATGAAACTATAATAAATGGACATTCTGTGTCACCCAGATGAGGACGGGTTCTTTTTATGAGTTTGGTTCCTCTCAAGGTTTCTTCCTCAAAATTTTTCCTTGTCACATTTACCACTGACTTGTACATAAGGAATAAACATTTAGCAAGACATTTCTGACATTACATTTGATATGTTTATTTCTGTGAAGCTGCTCTTGGCTATTAGTGCTATACACTTTTAACTGAAGTTAACAGGGTGCAAATAATCCAGTTGCTAACACACTTCTTCTCTTAAATTGGATGCAAACCATCTCTATTTCTCGAAATCATATAAAAATGGGTAGCTCTAATATGTAGTTTGAGACCCGTGTTTGGAGCTATAATTCATAAAGGGGGTGTCAGGGTAGAGATCACAGATATTTTTAAGTAATAAAATGACTGCAGGCAAAGAGACAGATGAACAGTATGATAAATACTGTATTGTATTACAGACTGTTCATACCTTTCTGACACTTTAATATCTGTTGACAGGAATCTACTGAGGGGGGAAGCGATCTTTTGCTGGGATTAGTGAATTAACACAAAAAGGAACATCTTAAACACTGCAGACTTGGGAACATGTCCAGTTTTTTTTTTTGTTTGTTTGTTTGTTTTGTCTTATTAACTTCACAAGAGAGACAAACCTGCATGGAGGATATCTGTTCTCCACTACATTTAATCAAATTCAAAATCATTCTACAATTCGATTTCCAGCCATAAGGAAAATACCTTTATGTTAAAAAAGTCCTTCAAAAAGCAGCACTGAGAGTGTGTGGGAATTGTATTATACCTAAAAATAACATTGTACAGTAAGTGTGTGAGAGAAATACAGTCTGGTTTCCATCCATAGGTTAAAAAATGTGCACCTCCAGTTACAGTGCAAACAGAAACGACCACCAGTGAGGATTTCTTTTTTCTCCTGTCAGAGAAACTCTTGGAAAAAAATTCTCAATTCTCAAAGACTCAATGTCTACACAGGAAGTCTGGGGAATAGATTATCTGTGGTGGGCTTTACATAATAGCTTGAGACTGGAAAAACCTTGTTTTCAAAGTAAGTGTATATATATATATATATATATATATATATATATATATATATATATATATATATATATGCTGTGTGTGTGTGTGTGTGTGTGTGTGTGTGTATAAATATATATACACAGTATATACAGTGAGGAAAATAAGTATTTGAACACCCTGCTATTTTGCAAGTTCTCCCACTTAGAAATCATGGAGGGGTCTGAAATTGTCATCGTAGGTGCATGTCCACTGTGAGAGACATAATAAAAAAATAATAATAATCCAGAAATCACAATGTATGATTTTTTAACTATTTATTTGTATGATACAGCTGCAAAAAAGTATTTGGACACCTGAGAAAGTCAATGTTAATATTTGGTACAGTAGCCTTTGTTTGCAATTACAGAGGTCAAACGTTTCCTGTAGTTTTTCACCAGGTTTGCACACACTGCAGGAGGGATTTTGGCCTCCTCCACACAGATCTTCTCTAGATCAGTCAGGTTTCTGGCCTGTCGCTGAGAAACACGGAGTTTGAGCTCCTCAAAGATTCTCTATTGGGTTTAGGTCTGAGACTGGTTAGGACACGCCAGAACCTTGATATGCTTCTTACAGAGCCACTCCTTGGTTATCCTGGCTGTGTGCTTGGTCATTGTCATGTTGGAAGACCCAGCCTCGACCCATCTTCAATGCTCTAACTGAGGAAGGAGGTTGTTCCCCAAAATCTCGCAATACATGGCCCCGGTCATCCTCTCCTTAATACAGTGCAGTCGCCCTGTCCCATGTGCAGAAAAACACCCCAAAGCATGATGCTACCACCCCATGCTTCACAGTAGGGATGGTGTTCTTGGGATGGTACTCATCATTCTTCTTCCTCCAAACACGTTTAGTGGAATTATGACCCAAAAGTTCTATTTTGGTCTCATCTGACCACATGACTTTCTCCCATGACTCCTCTGGATCATCCAAATGGTCATTGGCAAACTTAAGACGTGCCTGGACATGTGCTGGTTTAAGCAGGGGAACCTTCCGTGCCATGCATGATTTCAAACCATGACGCCTTAGTGTATTACCAACAGTAACCTTGGAAACGGTGGTCCCAGCTCTTTTCAGGTCATTGACCAGCTCCTCCCGTGTAGTTCTGGGCTGATTTCTCACCTTCCTTAGGATCATTGAGACCCCACGAGGTGAGATCTTGCATGGAGCCCCAGTCCGAGGGAGATTGACAGTCATGTTTAGCTTCTTCTATTTTCTAATGATTGCTCCAACAGTGGACCTTTTTCACCAAGCTGCTTGGCAATTTCCCCGTAGCCCTTTCCAGCCTTGTGGAGGTGTACAATTTTGTCTCTAGTGTCTTTGGACAGCTCTTTGGTCTTGGCCATGTTAGTAGTTGGATTCTTACTGATTGTATGGGGTGGACAGGTGTCTTTATGCAGCTAACGACCTCAAACAGGTGCATCTAATTTAGGATAATAAATGTAGTGGAGGTGGACATTTTAAAGGCAGACTTACAGGTCTTTGAGGGTCAGAATTCTAGCTGATAGACAGGTGTTCAAATACTTATTTGCAGCTGTATCATACAAAAAAATAGTTAAAAAATCACAAATATATTGTGATTTCGGGATTTTTTTTTTAGATTATGTCTCTCACAGTGGACATGCACCTACGATGACAATTTCAGACCCCTCCATGATTTCTAAGTGGGAGAACTTATTTCAAATACTTATTTTCCTCACTGTACATACACACACATTACCAAAGATTTTCCGACACCTGGTCATAAGTATTGTGTGGTTTATGAGCATTGCATTCCACATTTAGTCCCAATTTGCTCTAATAATTCCCTCCACTCTTCTGGGAAGATGTTCCACTAGATTTTGGAGTGTTCTTGTGGATGTTTGTGTTTATCAGCCAGAAGTATGTTACAAAAGGCAGGTACTGATGTAGGGTGAGTATGTAGGGTTGTAATTTTTTTAATACATTTTTATAAATAAATAACCTGAATTAGGGTTTTCTATAGTTATAATAAGCAAAACATCACATTTTTAAAAAAGGTTTTTTATTTGATTAATCGAATGGAAGAGATCAATTATCAAAATACTTGTTGGTTGTGGCCCGTGTGTGTGTGTGTGTGTGTGTGTGTGTGTGTGTGTGTGTGTGTGTGTGTGTGTATATATATATATATATATATGTACAGTAGTAGATCTTCTCAAGGAATAATACTATAAAGATTAAACTTGAATATATTTTAGTAGTCAATGTGCAGCTTGTGTAGCAGTACAGATTTACTGTCCTCTGAAAATAACTCAACATACAGCCATTATTGTTTAAATAGCTGCCAACAAAAGTGAGTACACCTTTTGTTGCCAGCTATTTACAGTGCACTTGTGAGTACAAGTGATAACAGCTGTATGTTGTGTAACCATGCAAAGCCATGTCTTTTCATTTCATTCATTCATTCAGTCATTTATCATGTTACAAATTTGTGTAGCTTGTATTAGAGCAGTTAAAATTTGGTGATTTGAGTACAATTCTCTCATACTGACTGCTGGATGTTCAACATGGAACCTCATGGTAAAGAACTCTGAGGATTTAAGAATTAGAATTGTCCCAGAATTAGAATAAGCCCAGGTTATAAGAAGATCTGTAACACCCTGAAACTGAGTTACAGTGCAGTGGTCAGGGTCATACAGTGGTTTACTAAGATGAGTTCCACTTGGAACAGGCCTCGCAAGGGTTGATCACAGAGGTTGAGTGCGTCAGTTGCAGAAGGTGGCTTCAAAAAAACAGATGCATGAGTGCTGCAGCATTTCTTTAGAGGTTGCAGAAGTGGAAGGTTCGCTTGTCAGAGCGTACACTTGTCAGAACCGTACACTGCAACAAGATCGTTTGCAGGTTGTCGTCACAGAAGAAAGCCTCTTCTGAAGCTGGCTCACAAGAAAGCCGGCAAGCAGTTTGTTGAAGAACCTGTTCAAGAGCATGAATTACTAGAACCATGTCCTGTGGTCTGATGAGACTCAGATAAACTTACTGTATTTGGTTCAGATGATGTCCAGCATGTGTGGTGACGCCCTGGTGAGGAGAACCAAGCAAATTGTCTTGCATACAGTCAAGCATGGTGGTGGTAGCATCATGGTCTGGGGCTGCATGAGTGCTGCTGGTACTGTGGAGCTGTGGTTCATTGAGGGAAACATGGATTCCGACATGGACTGTGACTTTCTGAAGCAGAACTTGATGCCCTCCTTTCAAAAACTGGGCAGAACAGCAGTTTTCCAACATAATAACAACCCCAAACACAAGCATGTACACTAAGATGACAACTGCCTTGCTGAGGAAGGTGAAGGTGACTGAGTGTCCAAGTATGTCTACAGACCTGAACCCTACTGAGCACCTGTGGGTCCTCAAGCAGAAGGTAGAAAAGCGCCATGTGTCCAACATCCAGCAGATCCGTGATGTCATTATGGAAGAGTAGAAGAAGATCCCAGCAACAACCTGTGCAGCTCTGGTGAATTCCATGCTCAGGAGGATTAAGGCAGTGCTGGATAACAATGGTCCTCACACAGAATATTGACACTTTGGACACAGTTTTGACATGTTTATTATTTAAACAATAATGGCTGTATGTTGAGTTATTTTTAGAGGACAGTAAATCTATACGCACATTGACTACTCTACTCTTTTATAGTATTGTCTCTTAAAAACAATAAAATGGGTGCTGAAATTTGAGGGGTGTACTCACTTTTGTGAGTGTGGAAACATAGCAAAAGTTCCTTTTGGTGTCCTGATGATTTACGTAGTTTAACACCAAAATTACTTTAAAACATTCAGAGGAGTATTTTTCTTTGTTCTTTTTTCCACGTGGTTAATAGATGTTTTTTAAAGAACTTGTTCACGTCTATAACCTTTGAAACATGTCTAGTCTTTATGCTTCATGTTGAGTTTGGTTTTACTAATAATAAACAAACATTTGCATTAAGTATCCATATTTGTCCATGCCCATGTTGATTAGAGTATTAAATCTCTTCTAGATGTCATAGTAATGCAGAATAAACTAAATGTACTATAAGCCAAACAGCACTTCATTTTCTAATTTTATTGTAATAAATTGCCAGTCTGCTTGAACTGGTCATTAAAATATATATTTAATCATGTTGAAGAAAAAAAAAAGATATTCATAATAAATCATTCCTCAAACAGATTTAGTGTGTACAGTAAAAGATTAAAGGAAACACCAACATTTTAAAAAAGATGTATTTAGTAAAAGGTTTTGTTCCTCGGCACTGATTCTACACGTCTTCCAAAAGGTATTTCCTCAGACCGCCAACATGTTTCAAAATCTCCCACAAGGGTTTAGTTTCGGGTTGAAATGTGGTATGTGTGCAGGTCATTGCATGCCATTTACATCATTTTCCTCTCCATTAAAGATTTTTGTGAGCCTGTGCATGGGGGGAATAGAGTCATTCCGAATCCATTCATCAGGATGGAAATGTTTTCTTATGAGATAAATGGCAAATCAGATGAACTTTGTATTTACAGTTTAAATTTAAGGAGACAAATCTATCCAAATCCTGCCTGCACAATGTCTCCCAACAATTTCCATCATTCCACCTTTAATTTGTCATAAATCTGTAGCTCATGTAATATCGTTGATACCTTCTTAAGTCTGCACACAGTCAAAATGAAAATCAAATCATAGCTGTAATGGATTGATGCTACTTGCATCTAGTGGTATGCAGTGGACTTGGTGAGCTCTGGGATCCAACAAGTTGCAAAAACACATGGTTTTTACTCTCATGTGGGTCAAAGATGAAGCTCACAGGTTATAGAAGCTCATGTTGGGTAACATCAGAGTGTATTGGAGACTGAAATACATTTACATTTAAGTCTGGTGTATACAGGGTTTTATTCATTCATTTATCTGCAGTAATCACTTTTTAATAGTAGTCAGGGTGGCTTTGTTGTTGTTTTTTGCATTTTTCCTTTAAACACACAGGAATTCATGTTTATAATGGCAAATTATGGAATGTGACAATCACCATAACAATAAGCTCAGAGCTGTTGTACTGATGTTAATCGTTGTGAATAATCACATTCTTCAGCAATAAATGTGCACTGGCACTGCTCGTATACTGAGAGCGTATGCCAATTAATGTCCCTGAACCTGGTCTCAATTGTTTGGCAGGAGAAATACCCAGATCTGGTTCAACTTCCTGAGGGCTGCAGATCTGAAATCATGGTGATCCAGAGTCCACAACTACCTGGGTACATTTTTTTTCTTTTTCATCTTTGACAATTTCAAATGCAAATCTTTAATGTATTGTTAGCATTGTTTCATTGTGTCACTATGTCCAGCTTGCATTGGCTCTTATTACTACCAGACTCGAACATGTCTCATGCATTATGCAATAACACGTTAAATTCTTGAGGTGAGCAAATGATCACCTGCGGGGGTGCAGAGCTTTGTGCTCTTTAAATGAAACGGAGATCGTACAGGTGAGCGGGATCATTATAGAATCCAATATCAGACAGCTAATCGTTTAGGAAAGTTTGATATTTACACAAATACAAATCTGTCACAATGCTGACAGAATAATCCATTCGGCTTGGTCTTGATTGTGATATTTTGTGACTGCACTGAATGAACTGGTCTTTCTCTATTTCAGGTGTATGATGAGCATTTTCTGGAACATTTGCGTCAGTAAAGAAGGAACCGTTATGACGAAGCTCGACCTACTGATGAAAATGCCTGAGCAAGGTCAGCATTCTATTTACATGAGACATGAGACATGTGTTTGTCTCACCGAAATGCCACCATACAGCAGCAATTCAAATACCAGTAGTTATGTGCATTATCACAGAAACAGAACAGCTTTAACATCTTTTTTTTTCCTCATTACACACAGAAATAGTTTCTTGTATTACCTGGACAGTATGTTAGAACCTAAGTTATAAGATCGCTAATAAAAGCTGGGGTGTGTGTAGTGCAGCAGGCAGTGGAGTTTAGTACAAACAGCATTATCTCATGTGCCCTGGATATCGGTGTGGATTGGCTTTAATAGTCATGAACCAGTGGTTTTGAGGATGATTATACATTATACATACTTATACATTCCAACTTTATCTCTGTGAAGCTGAAGTGAATGGCAGCAAGTGAACATTTCATCCTCAAAGTTGATGTGTTCAAAGCAGGAAATATGGGCAAGGGTAAGGATATGAGTGAGTTTGACGAGGGCCAAATTGTGACGTCTAGACGACTGGGTCAGAGCTTCTCCAAAACTGCAGCTCTTGTTGGATGTTCCTGGTCTGCAGTGGTCAGTATCAATCTAAAGTGGTCCAAGGACAGGGTGACAGGGTCATGGGCGGCTGAGCCTCACTGATGAACGTGGGGCGCGAAGGCTGGTCCGTGTGATCCAAAAAATGAGCTCCTGTAGCTCAAACTGCTGAAGACGTTACTACTGTTAATGCTCGATGGGTCAGAACTGTTTTGGCAGTAACAGGGGGAACCATCACAATATTAGGCTGGTGGCCAGAATGTTTTGCCTGATCGATGTAAATATATATTAATAAATATTAATAAATATATATATATATATAAAAACGCTATCACTAAAGATTTCCTTTTTTTCCCTATTCTTTTTTTTTTTTAAACAGCTGAAAAACTGGATACGGAAAACGTGATGGCGTCGGCCCCGGAAAGCTTTCGGCATCTCCTGTCGGTGTTCGGGGAAGAAGCTACGATTGAAAGTTTAATACAATCTGTATGTTTTTGAAATGTCAGGCAGCACAACAAATTGTTCAAGCACATATCGACTTTCTTTACAGTTTTATTCAGTATAAACACCATCGCCCATTAAGAAAGGTATTAATGCTGTACACATTCTGTCACCACATGTACACGTGTGCACGTAGCGTATGTAAATATACATCATTAGACAATAGCTAGAAAAATAAATAATTTAAATAGAAAAATGTGACAGTAAAATCCACTTTGTCTCTTGAATAGTGAATAAGTTTAGTCCTTATTTTATCTGCATCACAGTGATTGTGATTTGATGAGAGGATTTAATAGTAACCTGGGTTTCAGTTTAGCAAGTACACATATTTTAGTTCTTTGTGAGGAGTCAGTCAAAGTTTTGCTCTGTACAAGTTTATTAAATCCCAGACACTGCCAATCAAAAGCTTTCACCCGCTAGTAAATTAAGCTGTTGGTAATTAAAAAACTGTAAAATGTATTTGAGATGTAATTAAAGATTGGGTGGAAGTGAAATAATACAGAGGGGGGGGGGGCCTGGGGAAAGAAAAAAACAATTCAATTTAAACTGTACCATTACATTTATAGCATTTAGCAGACCCCCTTATCTAAAGACTTCTTTTATATAAAGGAGCATCTGAGGATTAAGGGCCTTACTCAGAGGCCCAGCAGTGGCAGCTTGATAGTGCGTGGATAGAAACTCAGTCAAAAGTCCACCTCCTTCACCACTGAGCTCCCACTTCCCAGACTGATGCTGCCCTGTTTGTCCTAATTATCGCTACTATTTAACCTCCTTTTCTACATCAATATACTGTAATATATATTATAGATAATGATTAAGACCCAAATCCCTAATTTAAGAATTTTACAATTGAATAAACTGCGGGTCAACTTTTGACTGGCAGTGTAGAACGAATGACTTTCCTTAGTAACAATACAAACATCTGGTTGTGCACCATTTCATTTGTATCTCTTGCATGAAGGTAACACTGACCCCCACATCCGATTTCTCTTATAAACTACAAAAAAAATGTTCTTTTTTTCTTTTACTTTTTTACATGTAATGAGCACTGAACTAAAAGTCTGCAGCACAAAGTACCAACATTTACAGAGGCACATCGGGAGAAACAGTAAGAGTTCGGCCGATGTTGAAGGCTGTCCATGTTTAATTCCATGAAAATCCTCTGAACTGTTTATTAAGGCCTCGAGAACTGACATGCGCAAACATGCCGTTAAAAGTCGAATCAAGTCATGGAGTCGTTCAATTCAACCATAAAAAAAATAATTTTAGTGGTTTAAAACTGCATTAGTCGTAGCAATCGCTAAATCACATCTGAACTGAAAGCTATTTATAAAAAATAAAATATTTTAGTCGTAGCATCGGCCAAAGCGATGATGCATTACGAGTCTGTGAATGAATACAGACATGCACTTGATCTGGCATTGCCAAGCCAAGCTGATACAACCATCGACTACAAGCACAGGCACACACTGTCTCTGAATGTGATGTATAGTGTTGAGTTACACAAGTGGTCACACAAGAAGTGACATTTGGAAAGTTTATGCATTTTGTTTTCTCTATAAAAGATTTGGCTATAGTAAACTGCTGTGCTTTCTGCTGTAATTAAACAGGCCAGACGTATGTACTGAACCACAGGCAACTCATTAAACTACTTTATTATAAAGAACACGCCATTTTATATTGAACACACTTCTTTAGGACGCTCAGTTGTGGAAAACGCCAGCGTGACAGCGCTATACTTCTGTGCAACTTGCGTGTTGCCTGCCTTTGGTCCGCATAAAAAACCTTAACCATCGTTTAGTCTGATTCAGGGCCAAACAAAAGTCCAGCTCACTTCAGTGTTCTACAAAAAAACCTGGTCTACATCCACTGCATCTGTAGCAAAGATTTTTTGGTAATTATCCATGTGTTACTCTTTAGGTGGATGGAGATTGGGCCTTAAAAAAAAAAAAAAAAAAAAAAAAACCCTGGTGAAAACACTGAAAATCATGTTCAGTAAAAACATAACGGATTAGGAACGATTAAGCAGCAAACCCGTGCAGTGGTTAAACATCAGCATGCAATGTGCATTTCCTTTTTAAACTAGAGCCAAAAAAAACAAAAATCAAGCCCCAGCAAAAGTGATTTGAGAAGCTTGATTGCTTAAATACTAACTGATCGGTACAGTACTTACTAAACATACAAAAAAAAAATGATGGCGTTAAGCTAAATGCAGCAACATGCATTCAGCGTACTAGCCATACTGTAAATCTTATTAATGTCAGTGGTCACAGACCCAAACGTTGTAGAGTAGTAGTCTCGTGTTACATCAAGTATCCATCTTTTTTTCTTTAAACAAAATCACCTAAGTATCGACACACAGACAAATTCACTGAGCAAAAATACACAAAGCCACTTTTGGCACCAGAATGCTGCTGTGACCACCAAACATGCCCCTTCATTCTCTCTGTGACTTTCATTCCTCAAAGGGCTCAGTCACTTCACATTACAAAAAACATGGCACACATTCTTAATGGGGAAGGACAAACAATAAAAACCGAGAATAATACACACAGATGTTGTGTTCAGTTTTTGCCTTTTGCCACCGTTCAGGTGAGCAGCAGCGTGTGTTCATACAGAGTGAAAGAGCAGCGTGCAGTCCTGCCGCTCAGTGTAAAGGCTGGAGGGAGGCAGCTCCTGTGTGGCGTTTGTGCTCTTTAGGTAATAGTTGAGGATTTTGGAGTCGAGTTTATACTGGTGCGGGATGCTCTCGTACGGTTTGGGGTCCAGGTCCAGGATGGAGACGGAGAATGCGAAACGAGACTTTGTAGGCTGGATTTCTAAATGCGGTTGTAGTCTGTAGGAACAGAGTTTTCAAGTACAGTTAGAATAACGAGCCACACCCACTTTATCTGCTTAGAGAAATACCGGCATCATATACAGTAAACTTTATGTGCCACACTTTATTGCAATAAAGTATTTTATAGACATGTCCAAACTGCTCGCTCGCTCGCTCTGCTTTAGCACAATGAAGACTCTTTTATGAGCAGAAGTTCTTAATTACTCAGCTTCTGTGTAAGTCATTTAGGAAACAAGCGTGAAACCGCGTCAGTAGGGTCTGATAAATGCACACGTCTGCACGCGCACACACACTGCTCACTTAAGCAGACTTTACAATCCTGCCATGTGCTCTTTTATCTATAGATGACTACAGCACAACCTAGTGGCTCCCACCTGGTTACACAGTTCTAAAGGATTTCCCATGCAGCTCCAAATTGGTGCAGTTTTGTTCACCATAACAACATGTATTATTGTTTCCAAAGCTCATAACTGAAGCACTTCATGGGCCTGGTCAATTTGTTTGTATTTAAAATTAGTTCTAATTAGAGTGATTATTAGAGTACATCACATTTACCAAAATAATACAATATTATTATTGACCCTACACCCAACCTGGTGAACTTTTGTTTAAATTGGCACATATTACAATGCAGTGTGTGCGGCTTTAAAGTCAACAACTGCATGAAAGCAGCGGAACAATTCTGACCACCAAGGAAAGAAAAGGGTTCTGTGTATTAGAAGATAAATAAGTAAGAAAAGAAAAAAAAAAACATTTTAACGGTAACATCAGGAGCACACAGGGTGACTCTGGTAAATCGATTGAAAACACAAGTTTCCGTAGCTGAGCCACTCATTATGGCAGAGGGAAATAGTCAGTAATAGGGTTTTGCAGACCACAATTAACTTTTACAGAAACTGTCAGATGTCATCTTGTGTAAACTTTAAAGAAGCAGTCAAAAAGATACCTTGTTGATATGAACAGAAATCATGTGAAGAGACGGTAAAGATCAAATCTTTGAATCCAATTTCACTTGTAGTAAAAAAATTAATAAATAAATACTCTTTCACTTGAGACATTAAAATGTTAAAACTCTGAAATAAATGCATGAGCAGGTTTCAATTCTGGCAAAACCTGTACTTTTTAAATATATATAAAGTAGCTGTCAAAATATGACCACTTGAGTTTTCCTAGGCCACAGGGCTCTACAGTACCACCATTTAAGTAAAAAAATAACATGTGCAGCTGTGAAGTGGATCTGTGCGAGTTCTCGGATTGAAGCTCATGGTTATCTGCAATGGAAACTATAACCCCCAAAATGCATCACCACTTTCGTTGCACTGTTATTGGCTGCTTTTCATGGTTGCAGTCGCAATAGGTTGTGTGCGCCAATCAGAGAATTTTAGCCGGAATGAAAATTATTTCTTTTCCCTATTTTAAAACGCAGCATCGAAAAGATACTGATAAGACATTGCTGCAACTTAAAACATTTCGATAGTTTAACAGTGCATGTTCGAAGAAAAATGGATGGAAGCTTTTCTATTGCTGAATAAACATCATGCCGTGCTGTAAAGAAGAGATCAACCGATTGTACAGCCAGACGATTAATCAGGCTGATTTTTGTGTCATTTGTGCTGCAAATTAGGCAAATTATTAAGCAGGCACATCTGACTCCAAACAATACATTCTGCACTTGCAGGAGAGAAACCAATTAAATAAATGTTTATTGGAATAGAGACTAACAATAGACATTGTCTCAAAGGAGCTTTACACAGGCGGATCATAACTCTCCCATACAGCAGGTGGCAGTATAACGTGTATTTGGTGTCCAAACAGGAAAACCTAGAACTGTGAATATATAAAGCAAGCAGTGTTTACACTGAATTTCTGTATCATGTCTTATTAGTTAACTATAAGAATTGATGAGATGAACCAAAAAAAAAATCAGCATCATATATCGGCTGCCCTGACTGCCAAAATTTAAAACCCATATCGCTCGACGTCTACTCTAGACAACACTGTATTGTACAGGTAGCTTGTAAATTGTAGAAGACCTCAATATACACTCCTGGTCAACTGAAATGAGCTAATTAATGTCTAATTGTTGTGCATTATGTATAAGTTTTTTGTTGATGTTATTGACCACTTTTGACATTTCAAACTGAAAATATGACAATTGCTTTAAAATTTAGTTTATCATAATGTGTGTAACAACAAAAAAATGACAGCCTCACTAGTCTAGTTGGCTTGTAGTTAAACAGCACTTATAGCTTTGGTTACCTTTAACTAAAGTGGTGTAAGAAAGGTTTTCTGTGAAGGGGGAATATTCAGTGCAGCTTAAAAGGCTCATTTCAAAGACATGTTTTATAAGGATATAGATGTTGTATGTATCTTATGGCTAAAATTAGCCAAGGAGTTGTGTAGTTTGATAAATTGTGCACAATGAAATGTGTATTTAATTGTGCAGTAAATGCATTTAGGGTGATATTTATACAGGTATTATACTCAGAAATGTATTTAAATTTGAGGACTGCTCTGGGAATATGCATTACTCATTCAGTGATGGTTGCTGAAGCAGAGAGCAGCTTTTCAAAGCTGAAACTAATCAATGGGGGAGACATTATAGTCATAGTAAATCATAGTACTTGGATACTTAAGTACCTTTAAAGGCAAATACTTTTGTAATTTTACTCAAGTGAAGGTTTGATGGGAGCACTTTTACTTTTTACTGGAGTAATATTTTACTTAAAGTATCTCAAGTCCACCACTGGTCATTATTGATAAGCTAAGATTTCTCAAGCCTACATGTGCCTTTTATAGTGTGGTACATTAACGTTATCATAGAAATAATTTTTTTAAAAAGCCCCCCGCTGTTTCGACTGTGTACCGGATTTATTTTAGCACAAGTACTTCTAAAGATATAAGTAAATGCAGAGCCCTGGACCATCACACATGTGTAAGAGAACATACAGTATACAGAGCAAATGGTACTTACTTCTCATCTTCTCCACAAGGTGCAAATGTGATCATAATCGAGCAATCCTTAGCAGTCATTGCTACTCTGTACTGATGAACCTACATTTACATCAGAAGCTGGTCAGTATTATGTTCTTATTTACTTTCAAACACTTGAAAGAGCAAATGCGATTTTCAGCCCTACCTTTGCGACCGCATATTCTATGGAGCCGTCATCTTCAGAAGGACATGTTTTCACCTTCTCCAGGAAACTCGCATCATAAGGACCATCTATATGTAATCTATTCCTGAAACAAAGAGTATATGATCAGTGTACTGGTGCATTGCTTTCAGACTATTACGTTACCTTACTTTCCATAAAAGAAACCACTGTACTCAAAATTTTGAGAAATCACCATGTACAACCAAATTCCCCAGTAGAATCAAAGATTGTGGCGATTGTGTGCTTTTACACCACCTAGTGTTTACTAATAATCATTACACTCTAGCAGAGCATGGCGCTGGTTTAAATCTCACCTCTCTTTAGGAAACTCCTCCAGATATTGCTCCACTCTCTTGTACAGTGGGTAAAGGCCTTCAATATCGAGGTTATCCAACATCTGAGCTTGGAGGATTTTGGCAAGAACACAGTCTTTGGGAAGACCAACAGTGCCTGTACATATGTACATATGGAGTCATGCGTTATATACATGTGAAACAGACCTCTCACATAAGTGTCAGTTTTGTCTTTCATTTAGCGTTATAAAATCTAATGATAATAGAAACAACAGCTATTAAACTGAGTGGAACCCTAACATTAACCTTTAAAGTTTTATCAAAGTAATACAGATGAAAAGAGCTGGCAATCAGGTGGCGTTTATGTGCTTCAACAAAGAGCTTTTGTACATTCGATTCGGAAAATTAATCTGCTGTACATGTGATTTCTTTTTCTAGCTTTTATGCAAGCTCATTGTTTTTCTAATCCACTCAACGAGACAATATAATAACCAAGCTGACAGCAGCACTGTTTACATCCTCACAGGATTTCAAAGTGACATGTCAAACAAACCATCCCTATTCATCAGGTTTCCCGTCAACCTGTTAATTGTTTACCGGCTTTATGCAAAATCTGTCCCCGTGGCAGCGTGGAAATTTTAAAACACACAGAAAAGCCATTTGTTTCTTTTTAAAACTTTCCACTGACATTGTGATTTTCATCAGCTGTGTCTCCAGATAAAAACTACACTCAGATAATCAGTATTGAGTCCAGTCGCAGGAGGTTTGGAGGCTACAAAAGTTTTTCTAACACTAAAACAGGAAAGTATTGTGGTTAATAATAATAATAATAATAATACTATGATCTCAAGGTTGGTCACTGTTATGAGAATTGTGCAGCACCACCCTTATTAGTCACAACTGTACCACACTTTACTGTGGGGGGGTCATATCACCATCATGTCACATGAACATAGAGTGTGGTGACAGGCTACCAGATTGCAATATATGTACAGTGTGTATGCAAAGTTTTCTTTGCGCTAGTGTTTGAGTGTGAATGAGAAAGGTGAAGTGGCAATACTACACTGAGTGAGGAGTTGAGCCGTAAAGTTTATGTTTTTAAATGTTTAAATTATGTGACATATGTAAAGAAGCAGAAAATTTATATATTTATGACATAGTGGGGCATTTACACTATATTGCCAAAAGTTTGCAGACACCTGGTCATAAGTGTGGTATGTGCATTTTGAGCATTGCATCCATATTTAGGCTCAATTTGCACATACAAATCTCTCCACTCTTCGGGGAAGATGTTCCACTAGATTTTAGACTGTGCTTGTGGACATTTGTGCTCATTCAGACACAATGGTGTTAGTAAAGTCAGATACTGATGTAGGTGCGGTGAGGAGGCCTGGGGTGCAGTCAGCATTCCAATTTATCCCAAAGGTGTTTAATAGTGTTGAGCTCAATAGCAGATCTTCCAGCCCAACCCATGCAAATCATATCTTCATAAAGCTGGCTTTTTGCACAGTGGCACTGTCATGCTGGAACAGGTTTGGGTCTCCTAGTTCAAGTGAGGGGAAAATGTTATGTTACTGCATCCAAAGACATGCTATACAATCGTGTGCCACATATGGCTGGGAAAATCAGGTGTCCCAATACTTTTGTCCATATAGTGTACAACACTTTTGCTTTGTATTGTGTGTAAGATATACAAGATGTCTTTCAGGGCTGTAGCATTAGTTCTTCTTCATTAGAACTAAGAGAATGTTCCGGTGGGACAAAGCTCTTTTACAAACTCAAAGAAAACAGTCGTGTGAAATAAATCCTATGGTTTTATGTAGCAGGACATAAAAATCATCTGGTCCTTGTCAGGTTTTAAAATGAGTAAATCCAACAGATGAACGAGACATTACACCCTGTCCCTATATTACAAAAATAAACACAAATTAGAAAAGCTGTGTAAAATTCTAAAAACACCTTCACTGCTTCTGTAGGAATTGGGGGCGAAGTAGCAGATAATTCATCATGAGCGAGTGTGACCACCTCTATAAAAGCCAAAACTGTAGCAGTTTGTTGGTCTCGGGGGATTCAAGTTATACAGCTATTTCCAAACAAAAGCTCATCCTTCTAAAATCAGCAAGAATATACCCAAGTGCAAAGCATTCAAGGGAGTTGCAAGTTTTTCCAGACGTGTACATTCCAGCAATTTCACCCCAAAGTCAAATAGTGCAATGCTCAGAGAAATTGCAAAAAAAAACAAACAAGAAACATGTTACATCTCAGACCCGTCAAGTTTTAGTTATCATGGTAAAATGGTCAATTTTTAACCATGAACTCCTCTGTATGCCAAAGTATTCTAGTCAAAATTAAGGCCATCTTTCCAGAATTGGGTCATGTGACAGGACAATGTTCCCAAGCACACATGCAAATCTAAAACTGAAAAAGAACAGAATCAAAGTGTTGCAATGGCACAGTCAATTTTTTTTTTTATATCCTGCTACATATAACCACAGAATTAGAGGAGGGTGTTTCCTCGTTTTCACATTACTAACTGCTATTTTGGTGTAGAGAACACGAGTCCTACACAGAGCCCTAACACTAAACCCACTGATCACCTGTAATCGTGATTCAGGTCTCCAAACTTATTATTAGTGCTCCACAAATAATTGCCTTTAAAGTGTATTTGTTTATAAAAAGCTAGAAGTGTATTATAGGCAGAAAATCTCAAATGCTCTCAAACCTTGTACATTTTTGGTATATTTCCCATTTCAGCTATAGAGGTAGAGGTGGCTGTAGGGTTTCCCCAGATGCTATATAAATTAAATGATATATTCAGTAGAATCTAATCCTATATCTGATTGCTTATTCTTCCTGTGCAAAACCATATCAAGTTGAAACAGATCTTTATAGCCATGACACCATTTACACACCTTTACTAAGTCAAGCATACAAGGTCAGTGAGAGGTGAAAAACTATAGGGTCAACCATAGGGGCAACGTCACTGATACTACATACAGGATACATTCCTGCCCAACTCCTATAGACCATAAAAAAATACCCCCCAAAAGAGAGAACATCTGTAAGTGTAAGAAGTTCTCACCATTGCGTAGCAGATCTCTGTGGAGCGGACTGGCTTCACAGAGAATTCTGCTCTCACCAAGCTGCATCTTCCTGTGTTCTCCAGAGCGATTAGAGTCTCCGGTGCTCAGCAGAGCACTGCAGATCACCTGAATGAACTCACTGAGGACAGTCCTGCTGAGCTGGTGACCGTTGCTGTGGTGGAAGTAGGGCCACAGGTGCTGGATGAGCTCATTTAGGTCTGGTTTTTGTTTGGCATCGTCTTTGCAACTGTATATCAGTTCTCCACCCTGAAATAAAGAAAATGGACACAAGATTTTAGATACAACAATTTGCAAAAGTACATCACAGCAGGTGCATTTGCCTCAGCAGGCAAGATCTTTTTAAAAGTGCCTTTCAATTAAATTTAATTGAAAAGAAGAAGTATATAAAAGCATTTCAATATAAATAAGTTGTTTGTTCTTTTTTTTTTTACAGCCAAATACTGATCTGATCGATTTCCACCCACATTAAGCAAAACAACTAAATGGTTAATAAATACATTCTAGAAGCTGTTTGTCTGCAACCTTTGCATTGGCATCATTTACAGAATACCAGTGGCACCGGTTTTGAGAACAGCATTCTGAAGCTAGAGTGAACCTGCTTAATGAAACTTTTTAACCAGAAACCAGGCCTTTTGGATGCAACACAGTCAATGGAAAACAACGTCCGTATAATTAAATGACCAATAATTATAAAAATCTTAAAATATATGAGACTCGACCGGGTTTTCAGCATTTAATAGAAAGATATTGTTAAAGATGGAAACTGCACACTCTAGATAACACTTCCTCATGATCTCCTGACAAGTGTCAAGCAAGTGGTCTTACTCATCTGTGAAGGATTTCAGTGGGTCATAACAGTTCTTTCAAAGTTACAATATTTGCTCTTATGAATGATGGTTCGGTACATACTTAAGTTTTTAAGTCACGGTTCGGTTCAATTCCGGTACGGTTACAAGGGGAACAAATGCTAATCATCAAAGTGCTCGTCTTATTTTAGAAACACAGTTTATATTATTATTATTAATATTATTATTATTAACATTTGTGATCATCAACATTTGAACAGTTTTAATGTTTTAAACAATTAAAAAGAAAATGAAGCTTGGTTAAATATTTATAAAAAAATTAAAAAATCAAATTAATGCAATACACTTATCATCATATTGATTAAATTGATTAATCAATTTAATTGGCACAAATTAAATTAAATAAATGGAAACATTTAATTAAATAGTTTACATTTGTTAGACCCCATAATTATTTTTTTACCCCTGGTATTGTGTATGATTTTAATTAAAAAAATTGCAGTCAAAGTGTGAGGCGTAGCGTAAACTAACTTGCAGTCCACCGAATAAATACGTTCCTGAGGGAACTCATATTTTAACTATGTTCCGCACGTAAAAAGTATTGCATTAAAACCCAGTACCGAAATGTTTCGGTATGAACACGTATACCGTTATACCCCTAGCAACTACTATTATTGTTTTCGTCAGCCAAAAAGTACGAAAAAGCTTTTTCACAGAATAAAGTCAGCAAGAGGTTAATCACATTTTCTGCCCAGCAAGCTAATTTTGTTTGTTCTGACTACTACATTAGCTAAAAAAGCAAAACATGCCTTCCATTTGATAGCATGTAGTAAATATAAATGTTATGATCAGCTACAGTGGTAAAGTAGTAGGAGGAGGTAAAGATAAGCACAGGTACTTAACTAATCCAGGACTTATGTAATTAGTTAAATGCTACTTTACCCAACTACCTTGCAGACAAACCATTTTAAAAAACGTTGTGATATTTTGTCATTTTAAAATAGAGCTATTGACTAATCAATAGTCTGCATTCATTCCCCAGAAAAGTATCCAAATTAACCTAAAAGTCTGTTTTAATACATTTGCATTTATACATGAGCAATCAGCAAAATGTGTGTTGTGAATTTTTGCTAGGATTTAAAAAAAAGGATCCTCTCTGTTCACTCACGCCAGCTATGAACATTCGCCATGTCATGACTGTGTTACAGGTCGTGATAAGAAGAATTCAATACTGCCATTTTATAACTGTGTGAAGGTCACATCACAAATCTGCACAGACTGCTGCCTAGAGATTTGAAGAATGGTTTCACTATATTAACCACCCACCACCTCAAACTGGGAGACACAGTGACCTGTGGGAACTCGGGTCCAATCATCTATACTGAATGTTAAATTGGTTGAATAGTTGTAGGGTTTCACACTCTCAAACGCTAATCATTTAACTTACCTTAAATATTTTTAAATTGTTTTGTGGTTCTTCCAGTAGGTTCCTGATTGCAATATACATTCGCTGTTTGCTCCTAGAAAAGAAAAGTAAAATTACCACATGCAGCTTTTCCTCTTTAAAATGTATTTTGGATTCTGTTCCATAAATAGCATCACATATTTCTGAGCATCAGCAGATTTTTTCAAGGGGAAAAAAAAACAACCTCAAATTAAATTATTAATCGAAAAGCACACACATTACAAACATCTGCTGTGGAGAAGTGACGTGATTACGTGGCCGGATAAATGGAAGCCTGATCGACGTTCATTCATTGATTTTGAGATGTGGAGTGATGGATCACTAAATGAATGAACGCAAGATGAAAATAAATGAGACAATACCGGTGCGTATTTAATGCAGGTGTGAATTATGAGTGATTACAATGTAATACATTTTACACAAAGCTTTAACACAAGAAGATTAGTTCTTATTTAGCAACACCACAATTCCATAAATGCAGTTTAAATGAAAAAAGGCTGATGGCTTCCTGGCGAAAAAAAAAAAAGTCTGAGAACCTTTGCTCTAGACTTCATCATGCCAAATCATCCACATCATAACACTTGGCAGGCCTACTCTGGTATCTTAAAACTCAAATATAATGCTTTATCTCTCTAAGCTTTTTCAGCCAAACAGCCCAAAATTCCTTTCCTTCTGAAATCTGACCTTCTTCTTCAGTATATAGGACCACACACACACACACACACACACACACACACACACACACACACACACACACACACACCATTTAGGGTTGAAATGGCCCCCTTTGTTCCCCCCTAATACTTCTAGTCTAGTCAAGTTTATTTCTATAGCGCTTTTCACAACAGACGTTGTCTTAAAGCAGCTTTACAGAATTTAACAGTTAAGGTGAATGGTGTGTATTTATCCCTGATGAGCAGCCATGGTGACTGTGGCAAGAAAAAACTCCCTTAGCTGTTATGAGGAAGAAACCTTGAGAGGAACCAGACTTAAAAGGGGAACCCATCCTCATTTGGGTGACATCAAGAGTGTGATTATAAATCTTTAAACAATACAGAGCACTGGAGAGTGAAAACTAACATGAGCACAGGAATGTATGATTATGAGTAATGTCCTACAGTCTTTTACAGTCATTGGTGGTTTTACAGTCACTTCTTTAGTACTTGTAAACTCTAGCATTAATCTCTTGTTTTACAGATGAACTAAGCAGGTTCACTAGATTTTACGCTGAACATTTTGTCACATTGCTGTGCCTGTAACTGTCTGAATGTTGTATCTGTAGTCATAATGTTTTATCTGGATAAGACTGTTTGATAAATGATTAAAAAGCTGAGTCATTAACGCCACCTTGTATATTGTTTAGCATTTTAGTTATTTTCCACAGGCGTATTATACACACCTACCTTGTAGGTCTACTTAATTACTACTAAAATACCTTATCCTTTCCTGGTAGATCTTCAAGTTTATTATTATTAAGTTCCTCAAATTTATTTCTGATATATTCTGATGTCAGCAATGCAATGTTGATTGAAAAATGGAAAGTTTAAAACACTCACCCTGAGAAGAGATCCAAGGGACAGTACCTGCTTTGCCTGTTCCATTTCCCACTGGCCAGCTACACAATGAAAACAAAAACATAGCCTCATAAAATCTGCAATGAACCTTAATTTACAGGTGCAAACAACATTAAAACCTTAAATCAAAAATAAGCAAAATAACGACATCGTTTGATGATGGTACAATCCATCAAACTAAATTGCAATGTACACCCATGTGTGGAATTCTTCCTGTAGTTTAACAGCGACCACAGAACACAGAATATAACGCAGACGTATCGCATCTTGTTTCCTAGCATGCAAATGCACGGTGAGTATATATGTCTCCTCACCTTAAAATGCTGATGCATACAAAATCGGCATACTTTTCGCTTGCATTCCTTGGTAACATGTCTTGAAAATGGTAGAAATCCACATTTTGGCTGGAAAAAAAAAAAAAAAAAGGATAAATACAGTTATATTCTTGACCACCAACAAAACACCAAGTTCTTTGTCTTTCTTTACAAAAATGAACAGGAAAGATAAGTTTGTCTACATTTAAATTTTTAATCATTATGCATCTTACACCACACACCAGCTGCTTACACAGTGTCTCAGCAGTGCTTCTTAAAAGTTTCAGTTCTCTATTCATCTTGCTGTCGTTACCTTAATTTCTACACACAGAGGAGGCCGGCAGTCTCCAAAGTGGCATGGTGAAAGGTGGGTGAGGTTGGGAAGGCACAGACCACATCCACTGATAGTGTCCATCACTTTATCACACCGCAGTTCTGCATGAAATAGGGAGAAGTGAGAAGCTGTACATTGTGGAACAGAAACATTTCTAACCCACAGAAAAGTAACACTTTGTTTTAAAACATTGTTAGCAAAAGGTTTCCCAGAAGACCAGTGTGTCACAAGGAGGAACTTGGCTTACAGCTGGAGATCATCAGGAGCACAACCATTCTTGCAGTCATTTCCAAATAACAAGGGGGTTGAGAGTCCATAAACATTTGCTTATTGGTCTGACTTCTTAGAGATCCAACTTTGGTGAACAATTTGATATTGAAAATCTGCTGTTTCTAAATGAACTGGTTTCCAAATCTCTCATGTGTTTTGTTTAATTATTCCTTCTGTCTCGTGCAAATCTAGTTCTGAGATTTTGTGTATTTTCTATGTTCTTCTGCATGACCTGCACTGCTTTGTAATGTTAACCTTCTTGTTTTGCTGGACCAGTAGCATTTCTTGCTGATCTCACTGGACACATTAGACGTACTGTGTATGCCATACCATACTTGGGTATGGCAGGCTTTGTATGTTTCAATGAGATGTTTTAGTTCGAATATTTTACTACATGTTTAGGGACTTAACAGTGTAAAGAACAAAAAGAGACAAGACAGGCAAATTAAGGGGAAGATATATACAGACTAAACTATAGATGCAAAAACTGATACAAAGACCAGAAATATTGACCACCAAAACATACACACAAGCAGACCAGCAGAAAGATAAGGTTACACAGCAACAGATACGAGTAGCAATCAAAAAGTGTAAAATGTGCAGTTTATGCGCCGGCTTTCTTTACCTGGGCGTTCTTGCTGAATCTTTAAAGAGAGCTGCCGTACAAAGTCCAACGGGAGTTTAACAACTTCCTGTGGACGTTCAAAGCATGTTTCAGAACACTCAAAAGGTTACACCCTTCTGATCAAGCAATGCATTCACAATTATGTTTGTTAAAAAAAATAATACAAATATCAACTTACTCCACTATGCACATATTTCTCCCCCAACAAGGGCTTCATGACATTTCTGCTATAATCCACTATGTAAAGAATGTGTTGGAAAGCTTGCTCGGTCGTCTGTGTTTGGGGGAAAACAGAAGAAACCACTTCATGTTTCAAAAACATATCAGCTGCTTCACATGATTAACATCCAGCCTGACAGGCACATGCTTACAGAAGTACAGACGATACAGGATTCATTTATTTCGCCATAAAATAGTGATGCAATAAGACAATCGCGTACCTGGTGTGCGTTTTCTGCATCTTCAGACGGGTATTTCAAAAGCCGAAGAACCCTGGAGTGCTGAAGAACAAAAAGCACCTGTTAGTGGACGAACTGTATTAAGAACATTTAGATGCCATGTGTCTTTAGTCATATTTATACATTAATCCTGACTATAAAGCTTTACAAAAGTTATACCATAAATATACCACCACAACCGTAAATCTGCCCCTAAAACAGGTCTGGTTGGTCTAAATTTGTTGTGCTTTCAGCAGTTTTGTTTTTCCATCACCACCAGAAAGAATGTATGCCAAAAACAGTGTCAACAGTCACCCTAATAATCAGATTTTCTAATTTTACTTGGAACCATATTATTCAAGTGCTCATGTAATTACAATACTAAGGCAGAACTCAAACATTGATAACTGGTAATCTGGGATCTTGGCTTTTCTACTCCACACATAAAAATATAACTCAGACAAAGAGTCGAACATCATGTTTAGAATGAAACTGGAGTTTAGATGTGTGACATAGTGTGTACGGCGATGTTTATTATAATCAAAATTCTTTTCAGGGGCATCCGGTGATCATGCTGCAGTAGGCTTTAGCCCTCACTTTGACTCTACCTAAGGGCAAGTGATGCAGCAGAGCTTTAGCACTGTAGTCCAAGCTCTCTAATCTCCTGTATGCTCAGCTCTAATTAATCCGACTACAAAGCTTCCAAGTTAAACCAATAGCTTCATCGTCAACAGCAACACCTCATTGTTCTCTAAGAAACGGTGCAGAAGCTTTGCAGCAACTTGACAACATATATACATAAAGTTCAATATATCCCCCTATATTGTTTTTTTGACATTGTCAACTGCTGAAAACTTGTTCTTCAGTACTTAGAAGCGAACAGCAAAACCATGTTTGAAATTGACCCTCTTATTAAACATCTCCGTAACATCCTCCAGTGACATCTGCGTACCTCGGTATCTTTTTTTACAGGAATAACACGGCACAAACACCAGAATCATTAAACAAAACTGGATTACTGATCGGAAGGTCGGGGGTTCGAGCCCCGGTATTGCCAAGCTGCCACTCTTGGGCCCTTGAGCAAGGCCCTTAACCTTCTGTGCTCCAGGGGCGCCGTATCATGGCCGACCCTGCGCTCTAACCCCAGCTTCCAAGCAAGCTGGATATGTGAAGAACAAAATTTCACTGTGCTGTAATGTATATGTGACAAATATATTCTATGTCTTGTTTTATTTTTCAACAGCAGCAAAATCAGTGCCTTCTTCTGTGAGCAGACTTTTAACCTGATCACTCTGAACAATTGTAAACTAAGAAGAAAACAAAAAGACTCTCACCTACACAATATCCTGAGTTCGACAATATCCAGTAAGTCAGCTGCAGCCTTGTTTTTAAAAAAAAACTTTAAAATGAGGTCCACATTCAAGTCTCTCATTAGATATTATAGGAATAAATCAAGTCTGATTTTTGACTTTTCGAAGGAAAAAGTTTGTGCATTTTGGACACTAGTGGTTTAGTCAGTGTTTTGTCTTTTATTTATAGAAAAAAATAATTATAAAAAGTATTTGAAGTTGGCAATGTTTTTTTTTTTTTATAACAAAAGTGGAAGAAATCAGAGCAGAAGTATTTAGAGGATCTGCAAACAGCACTACAATGATCACTTCCTCTCTGTCTGCCATCTGGCTGGACTTCAGTCACTATATCTACTATATCTCATAAGAAATGAACAGATTTTCCAGGACATGCTCAGGTTGAGAAAGTAAATGGTTGTCATTTAAACAAGGTAATGAACCCAGTTGGTTTATGAGCTCATGTTCACACCACCAGAAAGGAAACAGCACCAGGTTTAGGTGGATTTAATCTGCTTTATCTACATCAATGTCAAGACTATAACCATATGGTTTAGACTTACATAACTGGCAACCTAGTTACCAGATAAATATTTATCTAATCTTTATCTAGGCGAGTCATTTTGAGAGACTTCAATGAAAGAAAATAATGTTAATCTAACAACATATCAGAAGTGCAAACAGTCAGAGGTGTGGTCCAGAAAGGACTCGAGAAGTGAACAGATGCTAGCGCTGTGCTGCGTTTATCAACCAACTTAGCGCACAGCACTGACTCCTCAACCAGCTTACAAACTGTAAAACCCAGAGAGATTTATAACCGAAACGAGGCTTAAACTCGTTCTTTATCCTTCCACTCGGTGCAGTTTTTCTTTTCTTTGTATTGCTCTACTTGAAGCGTGTTTGCTAATTAGCCACGCTAGCCCGGTCTCTGCCTGTCACAGTTACCTGGACGTGAGACACAACAAGGCTCTTGTTCCCCTCGCCGTGGTATTTCCAGTCGTTCTCGTCCATTTTGTCTAGTTCCATAACACAGCGCTGAGGACGCGGTGGTTCCACTTAGTTTAACTCCGAAAAGCTGAAAGAAAAGAAAAGAAAAAAACCCTCTCACAGCTGATTAGGCCAAGCGGGAAAACTTGTGTGTAGAGAGAACAGCCTGAGGACGCCGGACTCCTCTCACACACTGAGGAGGAAAGAGTGCGGCTCCCAGTGCGTCAGAGAGAGCACGCGCTCCGCTCGCTCCGATTGGCTATGAGACTCAGAGCCGCGTTCTGATTGGTCGTTCGCTTTCGCTAGCTCATCTTCAGAGCGCCTGACGTGAACAACCAATCAGAACGCTCGCTTTTTCTTGTTTAGCGTCAAATAAAAGAACGTCATCTAACTTGGGGTTGAGGAGACAGAAACAATTTTCAGGTTGTTTACAGGTTGAAAAATCCTAACACTTTATTAACCCCATTGCATATCTATCTATCTCTCTCTCTCTCTCTCTCTCTCTCTCTCTCTCTATATATATATATATATAATGAATAAGAAAATAAGTGCTTGCTCGACTGTATTTAGAGCTAACGATGAAACTCTAATCATGCTAGTTTAGTATAAAGCTGTCCTTTCTCTGTAAATAATTAAAGCTGGGCAGAGGTAAAATATTTATCTATAAATAAATCTATATATGGCTGGTTCACACGATAATGTAAAATTGAATATCATTAAGTACAAAAAGGAGATTTTAACACCATAGTCAACAAAATTATTAAGATTTAGTTAAGGTTAAAGTATACCAGCATCTTGAGCAGTTGTTTGATTCATTTGAAGAAGCAAAGAATTGTAACTCTATAGAAAATACGATACAGATTTATTTGTGTATTTAGAGGAGTCAATGCTTAAATGCTGTTCATTCATCTACAGCAACCATCTTATCCTAGTCAGGGTCATGATGTATCCAGATTAGCCAGTGTATTTATATCAGGTGCACTGGACAGAGATATACAAAGATATACCAAAAAATGGGACACACACACACACACATACATTAACCACTTGAGTGGAGATATACAAAAAATGGGACACCCACACACACACACTAGCAACTTGAGTAGCCAGTCCATTTACAGACGTTGCTAATCCACTACTCACATGTTTCAGGAGGTGAAAGGAAACCAGAGAACCCAGAGGAAGCCCATATGGATATAGGAAGAACATGGAAACTGCTCAAAAGCAGTAAACTGAACTAAAATCAGGAACCTGGCACGAGGTGACGTGGCACAAGGCTTTCTTGTATTTAAATGTTATTTGATGCAACACAGTATAAAGAAAAACGTATACTGTGTTTTTAATATGTTGTAGGTGGTTGATTTTGTTATATGACTATATTGTACTTTTGACACACCGAGCAAAACTACATTGTGTAAAGCACATGTTCTAGGATTAAGAGCAACATTTTTGTTCTTCTAATCTTCTTTGAATAGTAGATTGTCACCAATCACCCTTCCTGTGTAGACAGTTGGTGATGACACCGACTGTTGTTTTCCGTGGCCAACCTGTTCAAAGTGTGGTTGTTAGTATATAAGTGGTTTCTTTCTTTTTCTAGGACATTTCCATATTCTTGGGACATGCCCAATGCTTGTGCAATAGCTTTCTTTTCTCCCATAGACAGCTCTCGTGTTGTTTTACCCTTTTTAACAAATGCAGCCTTTACAAGTGAAATCCAAGGCTCAAACCAAGAGAAGACATTCAGAACTGGTAATTGCTTAAAGATTCAGTCTCAAGGGACAAAACTGGGCAACGAGAAACACCCGTTTTAGTATTTTGGATCACTTGAATAATGAATGTAAAATGTCCTAAGTTGTTAAACACATCTAGATGCAAATATCAGGAAGTGAAACAGAAATTGTCTCGTTCAAATTTGGTGTAATCAGCTAAAACAAAAGCATTGACAATAACTTACAATAACTTTAGAAGACTACACATTATCATGTGATGGTTAAACACACCTACATTCCTGTATCTCATAACACTCCTTAATATGCAAGATGTACCATTGTGTCATGACTGTACAACAGACACTTGAGCATACATGAATTATTTTCACCATGAAGGTGAATTCAGATTACCATATTTACGTTGGTGCAGATATTTTTAGGTAGCTGATCATTCTGATGGCAGTAAGAGTAAAATAGTGTTGTGTCTGCCACTGCTTTGAATGTATATGTATGAACTGTATATATAATGCAATTACTTATACAAATGTAATATAAAACAAAAACTGAAAACACTTGAAGATTTCATCTTTAATCAAAATGTAGAAAACATTTACAAAATTTTTACAAGTTAAAAATCAAGCACTGGATCAAAATATATCCATTTCCTCAGTCGTTAAAAAATAATCATCCAAAAAAAATTGTAAAACAAAACATGAGCAAGATGTGCCAAGACATTAGCCGGACACAGTCATCACAGCGTAGGATTTTGACGGGCTCGAGTGACCAATTCTCAGTTTCTCTTTGCAGTGGTCCACAGAGGTCAGATGAGTCGGTGGCGGCGTGGACTCGTAGAGCACACATATGGACCCGTCCTCCCCTATACGATACGACACTTCGTAGGGGTCGACCCACATCGTCAGCTCGCTGGGCAACAGTGAGAAGAGCTGCTCCCTGCTGAGGCCTATGGTGTAAGCGGCCTTCCCTACTAGCGGGTCCATCCTGTGATTGATCCGGATACAGCGATATCCTGAACCTCTAAACGGCGTGTCGGGGAACCAGTGGTGCTCATAATGCTCTAAAATCAGAGTAAAAAAACCTCTGTGCAAGTTTTGAAATGGATTAAGAACAGATTTGATGCTCTCAAGAAAAGGCAGAATCTTTGGTCAGTACTTGTAAATGTTCCACAAGCTTTACTTCATCCCATGCGGTTGTTCTTTTAATGCTTTGCAGTTCAGAACTGTAGCAGCACTTACACATGAGATATTTTCGATAACTATTGGAGGCACTAAATCATCTACAGGTGAGCATTTTATATTAGGCCCACCTTAAGTAAGCAGCAAAAAATCATTTCAAAACAACTAATTTTAGGTAATTATTTTATTTGGAAATAAACTAGAAAAAATATCTTTCAAGCAGGATGTAGTAAATTAGTGTGGGGGTTCTTTCGTACTTAACATTAAGTTTAATTGAGTAAGCTTCTAATATGGCTACCACTTTTATGCCTTATAGCAATCAGCTGGTAAACTCCGAAGATCTCACTGCAGATGCATTGTTCATCTTGGACTTATTATGCCAGTAATCCATTGAAATGAAAATGGAAATCTACAATAATTACGTTATTAAAACAAGGAGTAAATGTGATATTGAAATACTTTTTTTTTTATTCAGAAATGTGTGATCTCACCTCCTAAAGCCTCCTCCAGTGAATGGCTGAAGTGTTGGAGTTGGTCTTCAGACAGAAGTCCTGTTCCTCTCAATAATGCGGCAATAAAGTTCACAGCTGTGGCCACCTCGGCTTTCATCGCGACAAACAAATGATCATAAGCTGCAAAATATCAAACAATACAATTTCAATATGTGTTGGAGTGAAATAATCAGCTCCCCATCAAGCCCATCTTGAAGTTAGTTGGAAGTCTGGCCTGAGTAGTAGGATTTTCTTTGTTCACAATACAGAGATAAAACGACAATTAAACACAACTCACCGACTCCGAAAAGATCAAAACTAATTCTTGTGGACTTTCTGAATTTTTTCTAATCGCAATTTGAACATTACATCCAGCCCAATTGTACAATTAATCGACTTTCTTCCCACCAAAACTTCACTGCACTTCCACTGCCCAGACCAAAATAGGCTCAACAGGGCCCGTATCCCAAATAGCTCTCGGATGCGTCTAATAAGTGCGCTAGGCAGGGCGGAGAGATCGAGAGCTCCTGCTCCCTACGCAGTGCACTTTGTATCTATTTGGTATTCGGCCTTTGCAGTTGAAGACGTTGCGGAATGTCAGGTAGTAAACATTCCCGAGCGTCATACATACAAGTCAGTCGTCCAATCAGATTTTACGCTCGCGATTACGTCATACGTGTCCGTGCTGGAAGGGGGGATGTTTAATGTTTATAATGTTTTCATTTATTACAGTGATTAGTTACTGCACAGTTGCCCAGTAAACTGCACGATAGATAGATAGATAGATAGATAGATAGATAGATAGATAGATAGATAGATAGATAGATAGATAGATAGATATCCTGTTGCATTTTATGAAGGAAATTCTTTAATTGGACGCCATGCTGTGTAGCCGAGGACAGTTTGACATGACCAGCTTAAAGGTATATGAAGTTACTGAGCAACTCAAAGACTATCAGGATGGATTTGAACTGTCTTCTTCTTCTTCTTCTTCTTCTTCTTTCTGCTTTTCCCATTAGGGGTCGCCACAACAGATCATCTGTCTCCATACTACTCTGTCCTATACAGCTGCCTCTTTCAACCAACTACCTGCATTTCTTCCCTCACCACATCCATAAACCTCCTCCTTGGTCTTCCTCTTTTCCTCCCTTCTGGCGGCTCCATCCTCAGCATTCTACCAGCGATATACCCCATGTCCCTCTTTTGCACATGTCCAAACCATCTCAATCGGGGCTCTCTTACTTTGTCCCCAAAACGTCCTACATGCGCGGTCCCCCTAATAAACTCATTACCTGTCCATCCTCATTACTCCTTCAGCTTTGCCACCTCCTGTCTTTGAACTGTAATTAATATAAACAGTCTACTTCAGCAGTTTAGGACTGCAGTTTGCAGGAACAATTCTGCATTATGCCTCATCACTGAACAGTAAACTTGAACAATGATTGTACTATAATGAATGAACATTTGGTGCCACCCAGATGAGGACAGATCATCAGTGATCATTAGAAACAAACTTATGAGATAAACGTATAGGCACTGACATATAACTTCATATATTATAACTCCTTTATCTCTGTAAAGCTGCTTTGGGACATTCTTCATGTCCATTGTTAAAAGCGGAACTAAATTGAACTGAAATAAAATACCACTATTGTGTTAACCAAATAAGAATTCTGTGAACATAGTGAACTGTCAGCCTAGAATTACTTCTAGTGTGAACATTTTCTAAGTAAGTAATAAAACACATTTGTATCATCAGAGATTGACTTTAAGACAACAAGCCCTTAGGCTTCAGCTTCTACAAAAAAACTAAACTGACACAAACTCACTGAATGATTTGACATTTTCAATCTTCATGTGTAGGTTGGTTGTTCAGTTTTATGAAGCCCTGTGACTCATTGAGGCTCGGGTCCTGTGCCCGATAGGGCTACTTGGTAATCTATCAATGTGGAGTGTGCTGTTATAGGAAAATAATCATCCAGGTAAAGTAATGAAGCCCGATGTGCAGTAAAGTTAACTATTACAGTCTTCATGGTAATAGTTAATGTAAACTTCTTTCCTGCTTTCACTTCCATTATAGCAGCTATAAATAGTTTTTCCTTCGTCCAAACGGTCTTTTTAAACACAAATCAGAAAACAGGTCTCATCAACAGAAGGTCTTGTGAAAGATCAGCTGCAGCTTAACACCAACAAGACAAAGGAAGTAGCAGGTTGTTAAACAGCATGGAAATAATTCAGTAGTCTTGTTGTCAAACAGACTGTGACTGTCTCTGTTTCCAGTTTATTATGTGCTATTAACAGCTGAATTGGGTATTAGGAGGTGTCCAAGAACTTAGAAAAATCCTCCCTCCCTCACATACACACACACACACACACACACACACACACACACACACACAAAACCAACAACCAAAATGTCTGTTCTGCTCTTTTAAACTTTTAACTCTCCACACAGAGCTACAAAAATAACTACCCAACACATTCCCAAGACATACTGTCCAAGAACAGGGAAACACTGACAGACAAACACACACACACACACACACACACACACACACACACACACACACACACACTGAGTCACTCTCCTAGGAACATTTGTGCACCTGCCTTACATTCAACTATCTAATCAAACAATCCAGCAGCCGTACACTGTATGCAATTAAGCAAATGAGACCACTACCCTTGTTCTACTGGGATTTTCACACACAACAGTCCCTAGACTTTACCCAGATTAGTGTGTGAAAAAACATCAAGCTTAGTATTGTTGTTGATCACATGTAGGATGCAGTTTCACAGTTTAAACCATATACAATACAGTACACAGTGAAATAAAACAACATTCCCCCCAGGACCAAGGTGTTACATAAGACAACATAAATAAACAAAAAGTAACATGAAACACAGAACCACACAAAACTAACTAGGACACTACATAAATTAGACATATAACATAACATACACATGTAAGGCAAAAAAAAGGACAACTTTAGACAAAAAGACAGCAAATACAGTGACTGTCAAAACAGTAAACACAGTGACTCTGCAGCACCTAGCAAAAGGATTGTCCATATAAAATAAACCCCTTATTTAGATACAAATACTCTTACATTAAAGCTAAAATCTGTATTTTGAGGCAACATTCAATATTTTATAAAAAAATGTCCACTCTACGAAAAAAATCTACATGTACTAACTGGACTCTAATTAGGAATTTGGCACATATTTAGCTCGTACTTGTCTTATAGTTGCTAAGTCTAACTTCAGCTTAAGTAATGTTTAGTTTTGCAGTGTCTAATTTGTTAAACAAGTACACTTGCATTTACTGACGTGTAGTACACACATTTTATAGACAAACAGGAAATTCTGGTCAAAAATATCTTTTGAAAGCGTTGTAAAGAAGGTTTCTACTCAATCTGTAGGAAGTAAAACCAGCATATATTTGAAATGTTTAATCATTTAATAGATGAAAACCCGAAATTCATTTTATGGGATTCCAATATTCCAAATATGTGTAGATTAAAATGTATTAATGTGAATGTAAATTAAGTCCTATACTTTTTAACTCCTCTAACAACAACGGCATATAGGGCATACATCCCTATCCAGAGCAACTTACGAATACCTCTTTTCTTTTTAACTAACTAAGCAGTTTAGAACTAATGGTCCAGCAGTGACAGCTTAATGATGGGATTTGAACTTACAAAATTCCAAGCCAAATTTTAAGATCTTTAACACTGAGCAACTTCTACTTCATACTGTTAAAGTATGTCAGTTTTGAAAAAAAAATAAAAGAAATTCTTTATTCTAATTGTAGAAGTGTAAATAACTAGCTTTTATTACATATAATAAACAATACCTGTATCTCTGTTTACATTGCTAGTAATTATTATGGGAGCAACAATGTAAGAAAAGGTGATGCTCAACGGAAAGAGCATCATGTTTGCACAACACCTATTACATCATCTAGCAATCTAAATGTCCACTGGTTTTACCTTTCACAGCCTCTGAATCATTTGTTGTCTAAAACTTCCCATTTCTTTGGAAACAATGTGTGCTACACTATAGCAACACACTTGTTTGGTGACTACATCCTCAGACACACTGCTTACACAGCTGATATAGGAACCATACTGTTTCTTTGAAAAACTTTTAATATATAGAATTCTTTCATATATATATATATATATATATATATATATATATATATATATATATATATATATATATATACAATGGTGTGTCATTTGTTTCTGTTTTCACTAAAAAGGAAATATCAGGGCATTCTCACATCTCTGTCTCTAAATACCTGTGTGATCAGGAAGACACCTGGACAGAATGAGTAATAACCAGCTTCCTTCCTCTCAGAAACAAAAAAAGCAGAACAAACAGTGGTTGTGTTGTGAATTGAAATTTGCTGTCCTATAAATCTCAATTGTGTGGTTAAAAAAAAAAAAGAAAGATAAACAGGGTCACATTTAAAACCAGATCTGTATTAAAATATTAATATCTTATACTGTGGAATCTGTGCATCTTCATTGTTTTTTTAGTACATTGTTTACCTTTTTTAAGGCATATGATGAGATGGTATAATGGGCAGAATGGGCAAGAATTTACATATTTATAATTTGACTAGGCCTATATTTATTACTCTCACAACATAATATTATTTAAAAGAGGTGGTTCAATTACTGGTTCCAGTATTTGCATTTAGAGCAAACTCTGAGAAACATTTAGTTCATTAGGAAGGATTAATTTATTTATTTAAAGCAAATACATTGATATGTTTCACTAAGTCGAAAATAACATCATGAAACATGTCTAGAGATGATAATATTTCTGTCATTTATATTTCTTATCAATATAAAATCTTTTTAAAGATAATACTTTTTTAGTTTTGTTATATCTGAGAGAACCTGAACAATATGAAATGCATTAGAAATGGTATGTGTTCTTATTTGGATTCACAAAAACATTATCTGTACCATCTTTAGCAGGATATTACATTGTGCTGTGGTAAAACACCAAATGTTTACACTGAGACGACCAGAAAGAAGATAAGACGACATCTGTACTATTACACCCATTTATTATTGCTTTATTGTCTACTGCTTTTTAATCTTTACAACAGTGCTTTGTTCAAGTATTCACCCCATTGAACATTCACCACAATTTGTACTGTAACAACCTAAAAAAATATTTTTTTTCAACAAAATATACAAAATGTTAACAAAGAACATTTTTTTAAACAAAAAATCCACAGTATTCACATTGAATAAGATTTTTAACATTTTCGATTAAAAATAAAATATTCAAAAACCCTTATTCATACTTTTTCAGAGCTTTGTTTTGGTATCTACTTGGTCATCATTATGCCATTTGGCTATGGTAAGTTCACTAACAAACTCTGGGTTCTACTAAAAACATTATGACAGTAGTATAACAGAGGTATTATAATACTATTCGTTTAAAAGAAAAATCTAAATAAAAAGTTTGGAAACACCTATTCTTGTATTGTTTTTGAGACACGTGTATGCTCCTTTTGTTTATATGCATCAAACAAGGTAAAAGTCAAAAACACAGTTCCCTGGACAGATGAATCCAAATTTGACATTTTGGGCTCTAAAAGAAGAACTTATATGAGATGGAAAACAGGAGAGAAGATGTTAGCAGAGTGCCTCACACCCACAGTCAAACATAGATCTAATTCCAATGAGCTGCTTTAGCAAGTTTTACAAGAGGCATGGCAAAGTATTTCAGTTGAATGTTTTAAGAAAAGAACTGTCCAGGTGCCAAGAGTGTGTAAAGATATTATTCATGGTATAGGAGGATTTTTCTATTAAATAATAATAATAAAGTCTAAAATGTATTACGTTTGTGTATTTTTTAAACATCTACATTTATGCATTTGTCTGGTTTCATACTATTACATTTGTTGCATCCAAAAAAATAACAATAAACATTTAGGTGTTTTTAATTTTTTACAAGCACCTCATCTTAATTTTATTTATATTCACTAAAATGAAACTGATAAATACAATTACCGAAATTACCGAAGACATATGGACACCTGACCACTAAACACGTGTGCTTGTTGTACATCCCATTCACAGTGTAGTTCCTCTTTCCTGTTATTATAATATCCACTTTTTTGGGACGGATCTCCACTAGATTTTCAAGGGGGGCTGTGGGGATTTGTGCTCATCAAATAACAGATGCATTAGTAAGATCAACCTCTAATGTCATGTGATGAAATCCAGCGTGCAGTTCAGATTAATCCCATGTCTTCATGACTATTACTTTGTGCACAGTGGTATTGTCATGCTGGAACATGTTGAATCATTGGAAGTTCCCGTGGAGAAAAAAAAAAAGCCACACAAGGTCAAGACCTCCTATACAACCACAGTAGTGGGCAGTAATGAATTAAATGTAACTTGTTACTGTACTTAAGTAGCTTTTTCAACTTTCTGTACATTAATGAAGTATTTACATTTGGGGAGACTTTAACTTCATTACATTTTAAAGTAAAATATCTTACTTTTTACTGTGAAATCAGTTGTTTCTTTTTATTTATGAGTGGATAAAAACATAACTGGTCAAGCACACAGCAAGTCACCAGTCAGAATAGAGCGTGCACTCTGTCTTGATTGCCGCTTGGTGGTATCTAGTTAGCAAGAGCATCAGTCCAACAGCAAGCAGAACATTGTGAGGGTAATAAATAATGGAAGAAACTCCTGACTTTAACGTGCCACAACACCTGTGGCCTTATTTGTGCGGGTTTTTTAATTATTCGAAAAGAAGATTTTGGCCTCAGAAGAATTTTAATAGATATCAATCAGTGTTTGACTCATTAATATCATACTATTAATAGATTGTTGGCTACATTAAAGTATTTTCACAGAAACTGAGTTGAGAAAGCAAGAGTCGTGTGGCAAAAATGATAATGGGAACATTATAGTCACATTTAACATTTAAAGGAACTTCTCAAGTAAAAGTTTAAAGGCAGCACTTTTTTTCCCTGTAGTGATAGTTTACCTAGTGTACCTCTATTTTAACTCAAGTACATGGTTTGTTTACTTCGTCCACCACTGTACAATTTTGTCCAACTTTTGTGGCATCTGTTAGTAGACTAACCACACGTGATCATGTGTAAACATACTTATCGCAATAAAGTGAAGGTTTATTATTTGGGTATACTAATAATAATAGCGAGAATATTTACATTCTTGGGGATCATGCAAATTTAGCACTCAATAAAATAAATTAAACATCATTTTCATTTTGCGGATCGAGATTTTTGTCTACTCTGAGTTCCCGTAGCACGCGCCGAAAATGTAGCCCAACTACAAGTCGCAGTTGTTTGACGTCATCGTCCGCGTTCACGGCTGACTAATCAGAAGTCTCAATTCTAAGCGCCGCCATTCACGCCTCAACAAGCGGCTTTTCTGTTCAGTTCGTTAATAAGTCAATGTTCTTAGCGAGTTCAACTCCGGAAAATAATGTGAAAGTTCTCACAACATGTCGAGGAGATTCCTGCTGGGTTTTGACATGTTTCAGCGGCAGCAGCAGCAGCCTCACAGAGACAGTGTGCCAATGGGTCAGATAGCGTTAGCTTTACTTTAGCTAGTTAGTTAGCCTGGGGTTCAGGTCTGTAGGTGATTAGTGATGCACTGGGAAAGATAAACGTCATCATTTATATTCTTTTTTTTTTTTATTTTATTTCACGCACACCTGTATCTCAGCTACCTCAGTCTGGTGAGTTATAACGTGCCCTACATAGAAACATAATACCAGTCAAAAAGTCTGGACACATTTTCTCCTTCAGTGTCTTTTCTTTATGTTTATTATTTTAAGCATTGATACTGACGACACCCAAACTATGAAAGAACACGTATGTAGGCAACTAAAACATGTTAACCCAGGATATTTCATGTTTTTAAGTCTTTGTAGTGTCTACCTTTTGCTTTGATGACAGCTTTCCACACTTGTGGCATTCTCTCAGCCATCTTCATGAGAGAGGGTTTTCCAACAATCTTAAGGAGTTCTCAGAGGTGTTGAGTGCTTGTTTGCTGCTTTTCCTTCACTCTCCGTTCCAACTCATCCCAAACCATTTCAGTTGGATTTTAGATCGGGTGATTGTAAAGGCCAGGTCATCTGATGTAGTACTCCATCACTCTCCTTCTTGAACAAAGAGCTCATTTATAACCCAGAGATGTGTTTAGGGTCGTTGTCCTGTAGGAAAACAAAACAAATGTGATAGTCACACTAAGTGCAAACCAGATTCCAGGCCATGTCACTGCAAAATGCTGTGGTTAAGCGTGCTTTCAGTTTTTATCAACTCACCAGCAAAGCACACCCACACCATCACACCGTCTGCTCCTCCATTCTTCGCAGTGGGAACTACGCATTCAGGAACCGTCCATTCACCCTTTTGTGTATAACAAAGACGTAAAGCGGTTAGAACCAAAAATAAAAAATTTGGACTCATCAACCCAAAGGACAGTCTTCCACTGATTCTATGTTCATTCCTTGTGTTTCTTGGATTAAGCAAGTCTTTCCTTCTTGTTGTTCTTATGGAATAATGGTTTCTTTGCTGCAATTCAATCATGAACACCTGACCCACGCAGTCTCCTCAGAACAGTTGATGTTGAAACAGGATTGCTACTTGAAGAAATGCGTTTATGTAAATCAGCAGTTTCTGTGGCTGGTAATTTTTATAAGCATATCCTCTGCAGCAGAGGTAGCTCTTGGTCTTCCGTGTCTGATGAGAGAATGGCATGAAAATAATAATAAAAAAAAAAAACACTACATATTTTTCACATGTGCATGTGCAAGGTACAAGTCTGTATATTGGTTGAGTAAAACAAATACCTGTGTATACCACCTGAAGCTATTTTCAAACATAAGACAAGATGCAGCTTATAGACCATTTGTTTTAAAAGTGGAGAGGTTTTTGCAAATATAATACATTTTGTTTTAGCCACTACCAATGTGAAAAGAACACAAAAAGTGCATGTGATTTGATTATTCTGATTTGTTGTCAAAAGTGGAACGCTAGTTTCGCCAAACACTGATCAGTTACTACAGTGCATCTGGAAAGTTTTCACATCGCTTTTTTATTTTTTATTTTGTTTTGTTACAGCTTTATTCCAAAATGGGTTAAATGAATTATTTTCCTACAAACAATACCCCATAATGACAACATAAAAGAAGTTTGTTTGAAATCTTTGCAAATTTATAAAAATAAAAAAAAGAGAGAAAAGAAAATCACATGTACATAAGTATTCACAGCCTTTGCCATGACACTCAAAATTGACCTCAGGTGCATTTTGTTTCCACTGATCATCATTGATATGACTCTACAACTTGACTGGAGTCCACCTGTGGTAAATTCAGTTGATTGAATATGTAAAATTGGACATTATACCTGTATGGTAGAGTGGCCAGACGGAAGCCACTTCTCAGTAAAGGCACATGAAACCCTGCCACTGAAATGTTTTTCAGTGGCAGGAACTGGGAGACTAGTCAAGATCAAGGGAATGATGAATGTAGCTATGTACAGAAACCTCCTGAATAAACAGGACAATGATCTCAAGCACACAGCCAAGATAACAAAGGACTGGCTATGGGATAACTGTGAATGTCATTGAGTGGCCCAGCCAGAGCCCAGACTGGGCTTGATTGAACATCTCTGGAGAGATCTGAAAATGGATGTGCACTGAAACTCCCCATCCAACCTGATGGAACTTGAGAGGTTCTGCAAAGAAGAATGGGAGAAACTGCCCAAAAATTGGTGTGCCAAGCTTGTAGCAAACTCAAAAAGACCTGAGGCTGTAATTGGTGCCAAAGTGGCTTCAGCAAAGTACGAGGCTTAAAGGCTGTAAAGTATGTGATTTTCTTTTCTTTCTTTTTTTTTTTTTACTTTTAATAAATTTGCAAAAATTTCAAGCACACCTCTTTCACATTGTCATTTTGGGTTATTGTTTGTAGAGTTCTCAAGATAAATAGGACTTTCAGGTGGAGAGGGCATTTTCTTTGAATTTTTCTGGTTGGTGGTTGGGAATTACCTCTTACAAATTGCAAATGCAGCATGAACCCCACTGGTTCCACTATCAAACTAAAGCCACCGTCGAACTGTGTTGTGGGTAATGTACAACGCTGTCCAGCAAAGGGGAAATATAATAAAAAATATATATATTTTGTAAATGTAATGACTAATATTCAAGCTGTTCTTGCTGAATTTTCTTTAATTACAATCACCAAGCAGTCTTTTAGCCAGCATCATCGTCTAAAAAGATTGAAGAACGTATAAATTATTAACAAAGCATGCCTTATGTTTCATTTAATTTTGTGTAATTCAGATTGCCCAAAGGTCCATGCCAACATGGATTTTCCTCCAAGCAAACGACATAGAGGATCACACAATGAAGATCCAGCTGGGACAGATGTTTTCGGGGATGAAGAAGACTTCACGCAGGACGACTTGGAGGAAATTGACATCATCGCGTCACAGGCCTTCACAAAAGACGCTCAAGCCACAAGCAGCAAGAGAAGTTTTGCTTCCATTTCTGTTTATCCAGAGCAGAACAAAGAACCTAAAAAAGAGGGCAGGAAAACCTTTGCCATTGAAAACAGCCATCCAAGCAGCAGCCCATATAACAACATGGAACCTAAAGGAAATTATACAGCTGGTTAGTATATATTACCTACAGTTAAAGTCTGAATAAGGAAAGAGTTCACAGAGATGACTGCTAATGGTATCTATGCTAAATGGTATGGGCCTGTTTGCATATTTAAATTCCATATTCATTGTGACAGGACTACACAGGTTTTTATTGTTTAATGGTAAAAAACTGTTATCACTATTTTTTTATCGTCTTCATATTTTCATATTTAGCCACTTGCCTTTATCAGTGAGATACAATCAACAACAACAAAAACAAACATGGAAATCAAACAGCCATCAGGAAGTCCTTCGCCACTTCTATATTTTTAGGTTTAGAAGCTACTAGAATTGATCCTGCATTCTTTTATTTTTAATTTTCTGCTAAATGATGTAAATGTACAAACCAAAAAAATCTATACTTAAATAAAGAACCAAAATACAATGAAGTTCTTTAAAAGTCACATAACAATAATTATTTTTAACTTCCATTGAGCTGGAGAACACTGGTAAATCAAGACAGAAATGTTTTTTCATAATGAGACTCATACAATATAATGAACCGTTTAAAAAAAAAAAAATACAGTACCGATATAAAGCACCCCCCTCCTTGTCAATTCTGATTCAATGCGCTCAGGATTTATTTTCACTTTAATATTAGTGCTTTTTCTGTTAAGATTGTATACTTAAAACTAGGAAAAATAGGAAAATCCAACTTCTTGTCAAATAGGATTTAAGAGTATCATGCCAGTATCAACCTAGTTCTAATTTTCAATACAAGTTTTATGCATTTCTACTTGTATTTTTTGTGTTCATCATATTTCTCATGTTTTTGTTGCTGACTTTGAAGGAAATGCCCAAAACAGAGATGAACTGTATTACAGCCACCTGGAAGCACAACAAGCCGAGCTAAAGAGAAAGGTGTGTGTCTGCTATATAAATTCATAGAGTCTATTTATAATGCTGTAATCAATCAGCAAAGACAAATGTATTTATTTTTGCTACTGGACATACAACTCTAATGATAATCTAATTACCAGTTTAGTATTGTGCAACCTGTAGGTCATCACAATCCAATTAAATTACATTTATGTAATAGGCCCATATTAATAAAAAATATACTTTAGGGCTGTCAATCGATTAAAATATTTAATCACGATTAATTGCATGATTGTCATTAGTTAATTCGTGATTAAACACAAATTAATCTCACTTTTTTATCTGTTCTAAGTGTACCTTAAATGAATAATTTGAAAGTTTTTAATACACTAATTAACATGGGCACGGACAAATATGGATGCTTTTTGCAAATGTTTGTTTATTGTTAGTGAAACCAAACTCAACATAGAGCTTGAAACTAAATACTCTTGTAAATGTTTTAAAGTAATCATGGTGTTTTTGATTTACGTAAATCATCAGGTCACCAAACAGAACTTTTGCTTTGTTTCCGCACGGACGGTTTTAATTGCTGGATGTGTGTAAAAAAAACTTTTTAGTAGAGTCTTTTTTTTATTATTCTTTTATATCCAAGTAAAGGATGGAATGGATGGAATATATTTGTTGAATTGAAGGTTTTAATTTAGCCTATTTTTTATTTATTTTTTTATTCATTTGAATAAAAAAAATCAAACAAATGTGCGCAGCATTAATAAAATTTGTGCCGTTAGCAGGAATTTGCTTAAACGCGCTATTAACGTGTTCATTTTGACAGCCGTAATATATACAATTCAAATTGTAGTTATATTATTAAAACACTGTTCCACTTTTAAAGTTTGGGCCTTCTACTAGAGTACAGGTCAAAAATAAGGTGTGATCTGTTATTTGCATTTAGCAGCATACAGTCGGACAAAAAAGAAAAAAGTATTAAAGTTGTTCATGCACCATGGTGAACTTGTCTCTCACACACCATTAGCCTTGAACTAAAAGTAAATGAAATATGGGACACTGAACACGGTGAATATTTTATTAATCAACCTGTGTGACGCATGCAGCTGAAGGAGGTCGAGGAACAGATCCTGATGAAGAACGGCGAGATCCGGGTTCTGCGAGACTCCCTTAGGCTGGCCAATCAGGAGAAGGAGCAGCAGAAACAGGCTTATCTCGAGCTGGAGAAAGAAAAAGTTCATATCCAGAGTGAAAAAGAGAAGGAGCTTTCTAAAAAGGTCTGTTCTCTTAGAAGAAAATGGACATAATATTTGCACAAACACTTTAGAAATGAAATGGTAACATATCAGCCAATGTTGTGAAGATACAATGCATATGCAAATGACAGAGTTATAAGGGTTTTTGTAGATTAAGGGGGTGGTTTTGTAAAATTTCAATATGAATCCCAACATTTGGTTAAAAGCTAGCGCACACACACACTTTCTTTCGGCTAGACCCATTAGGAGTCGCCACAGCGGATCATCCGCATGTTTGATTTGGCACGTTTTTACGCTGGATGCCCTTCCTAACGCAACCTTCCCCATTTATCCGGGCTTGGGACCGGCACTAAGAGTGGCTGGGGTCGGTTCCCTGACCGGGGATCGAACCCAGGCCACAGCTGTGAGAGCGCTGCATCCTAACCACTAGACCCCCAGGGATTTGTTTAAAGGCTAGCAAATCTATTAAATAAATGAAAGATTGTACGACTCCCAATAAAAATCTGTTTTGTCTGATTTTCTGTACTTATGATGTTTCCTTATTCAGTTTGAGTCCCTGAAGTCTGAGTTGCACTTTAAGCAAGCTGAAATGAATGAAATGAGGAATAAACTGCAGAGCTCTGAGCGTGGTGCGAAGATAGTTGGAACCCCTGTAAGAAACAGGTAACTGCAACAGTTTGTTCATTTTCTGGATTTGTTCTTCAAAAGGATATGCACAGGGTGCAACACAATTTCTCCTTGCCTATAGTGGGAATTCTCCAGGAAGTCGGGCGTTTGTAACTAAGGAGTCCTTCTCAGCCGAGTTACCTGTAAAACCATCAGTAGCCAAAAGCCAGCATGTAGAGGGTATGACCTGTTTCTGACACTAATCATAGATGCACATTGTGTACTTGTTTAGTTTAGTCTGTTTTTGCTACATATTCATAGGTCACTTTTACACAATGCTAATATTATTTTCAATTAAAGTTATCTATTATTATTATTAAAGACGCCATGTGTTAGTCATCCGTCCAGATAAAATGCAGTGCTGTATTGAACAGTGCGGATGCCTGGTGCACTTGTGTCAAAACAGAAGTTCTAGGTCAGGTCTGAGTCAGTAATAGTGTTGTGTAAAATGGGTTAGGAGAAGAATGCCGCAATTGCAAAAGAACACTCGTCAATGGAAGTCATCAAATTTGCCAGTGTGTAGCAAATGCCCTTTTCTTTTTTTTTTGAATACTTCTTAAGTGGCTGATATATGGCAATATTTAATCATTTTGCACCCAGTATAAATATGTTAGAGTAGAAATATGTGAATGTTATATTCATTTAGTAATAAAACAATTAATTAAATTGGATCCGATTGTTCGGACTGAAGTTATTGTCGCATTTTTTCTGTACTGTATCAGTTGTATTTCAGTAAAACAGTATGAAAGTGGACTTAATTTCCCAATTAGAATTAACATGGTCATGTTGGGCCCTGGTAAATCTGACCTATTTGTAGCAAATACAGACTAAACTTCATGTTGGTCACACTGTGAAAGAAATCTGGGTTACATATTGGCAGAGAATAAACAATGGACAGTGTTTGCTCTATTTAACAATGACCAAATTATAGCATCTGTAATGAAAATGTAAGCTCATCCTCTGCTCCAAAATGCATTCAGAAAGATTTCTGATATAAAATTAAATGTGCATCTACACCTCTTATCAACCATCTCCTTATGACAATTAAGTATATTCTCTGCATTCCCTCTATAAATATGTAGAATTTTACCTAAGTTTTAATTTTTAACTATTAAATAGGTGAGAAACAAATCCATGGAAAAAGTGATGAGGAGCATGTGAGCCCAGCAACCCGGGATACAGATGAGCTTCATTACAAAGGTGATTTTGGAAGATTAAAAAAAATAAATAAATAAATAAATTTTAAGACTTATTTTTAATGAAGTTGTCTTACTTACATTTTATTTTAAATAAAATATTTTGAAAATGTTAACATGCTGATGGAATTTATCGTGCTGTGAGGCTGATGTTAATTTGTCATTGCAGGTCCTGTATTATTAAATCTGCTGCTTCAGCACCCTTTGGAGCCGAGCTCTTTAGGCCTTTGTCACTTGCTGTGCATCAGTCCAGATGCTCTTCCTGCCATATTCACACAGTTAGACTACACTAGTCCGTAAGTCCTGCATGATTTCATTAGGTTTGAAAAACAATACACTTAAGTCTTTGTGAAGGGTTATAATGTGCTATGAATAGTTCACCATGTGAATGAATTTAACTTGGCATACTGCAGTGGCTGAAACTTGCCATGTGCATAGCAGCAGGTGGGCTAGAGTTAGTAAATGAAGGCCTACCTACCTTTTGGGAAGGCTTACTTCCCAAAATGTTAACCCAATTGTAATTAAATAGTAGCAGTCATGTTTGACCACCTTCCAATTCTCACTCACCAGTTAGTTGTCCCCTAACATACACTCTATGGACAAAAATATTGGGACACCTGACTTTTCCAGCTTGATTTAGTTCTTCCCCAAGCTGTTACCAAAAATGTACAAGATGTCTCTGTATACGCTAGCATTAACCTTTCTCTTCACTTGGACTAGAAGACCTAAAAATGTTCCAACATAACAATGCACCTGTGTAAAAAGCCAGCTCTTAGAAGATGCTTTACATGGGTTGGATTTCAAGATCTTGAGTGGCCTCCAATAGAACTCGGACCTCAGCCCTTTTGAACACATTTGGGATAAATTGAAACTGACTGCACCCCAGGCCTCCTCACCTTACATCAATACCTGATTTTTACTAATCCCCTTGGGGCTGATTGAGCACAACTCAATATCAGCTCACTCTAAAATCTAGTGGAACACCTTCCCAGAAGAGTGGAGGTTATTATAACATCACATGGGGACTAAATGTGAAATGGCCTATTCAAAGACCACAAAACAATCTTATGGTCAGCTGTCCACAAACTTTTATTCATATAGTGTACCTCATACCCGTTTGAGATTCGTGAAGCAAACTGCTGCAAATGTGTAATCTGCTACTCATGCTGTGTAAAACCTATAAAGTCCTGTGCTGTGGCAGTGTAGGGTTTCAAAAGTTACTTTTTTCTGATGAGAGTTAACACTTTTTCTGGTGTTCCAGTTATGCGCCCTGAACCAGTCTTTATTACAAAATAAACAAATTGGATCTTTCCTGCATTCTGGATCTAACTGGTTAAAAATCTCTTTGGTTATTCTTTAGTGTTAGAACTGCATGCAATGTTATTTAAATATATGCAATTCTGTGAGAACATAAATTTTGTATGGAAATGGTTTAAGTTCATTTGCTCTGTCTGGTGGAAGAATTGTAAATGGTGAATAACACAAATATTTATTGAATATTGTTCATCATATTCAAGGAATATTCATCATATTTCTCTGCCTTGTTAATACCTTTACTGTACTGTAACACACACACACACACCCTCTGGTGACTTTTTGCTTAATTATGAAATTGTATGTCAATTAGCATACATGGCAATTCATTATTTAGGGAATGTACTAAAAATTATCCCTTCTCCTTCTCCTGCAGCACTTCTTCTGTCGGTTCCAGCACTTCCTCCACAGATACCCGGCTGCTCCATCAGCCCCGAGTGTACTTCCATCAGTATCAGAGTCAGGCTATGTCGGGACTGGCCAGGCTTACGCACTGTCCTTCCACTCAGCTCTTCAGAAAGTCATGTCCTTCTGCTGTCCATCTGCTTCCTTTACTTCACTACCACATCAGCCTTTATTGCCAGACCCTTGAGACCATTGACAGATCAGGAAAGAGCCCTCTTCAAGCAGCAGCGCTATCGGGTATGGATGGTAACTGTATAGACATCAGGGCTCATTTCTGTGCTTAAGGATGTTTAAGTGCATCCTGATTTTTTTAATTTTTATGTCCACTTTCAAAACATACAAGCTGTCAGGAATTTACTGTTTGAATGCAAGTCAGAAGGAAGTGGACACATTTAAACATTTAAGATCCCAGTGGTCTTTGCTTAGATTTAGTCTTCATTTCAATCGTTGTATTTTCTTTGGTTATTTGATATACATTTTAAACTGGAGTATCAGACAGGGGTTTACTTTTGTATGAATTTAAATTTAAAATAGATTCCCCCCCATCTCTGTACCTAGGAGGCTCAGACAGCAGCTCTGCTTCCACAGTTGAGGAGTCTTTAGGTGCCCAGGAGGAATTTGCCTTAGCAGCTATGAAAGCTCTTTATCACATTGTGTGTGAAAGCGGTGAAGCTGTAAATTCTGTTCTGAGTGATCAGGGGGGAAAGGATTCAGAAAAGTCCAGTGGAAACCGATGCAGTCAACCTCAGAGTGCAGGTCACAGCAGCACTGCAGACAAAGCCTGTAATGAGCTGCAATCTCACAGTCTTCTGCTCCAGAAGCTCTTCCAGTTGGTGGATTTGAAGTTTGTTAGTAACGCGTGTCGCAGAGAAGCTGTGGTGAACTGCAGTCTCAGGATTCTGTGTGCGCTGGCTGAGAGAGCCGAGGAGAGCCAGCTGTGGAGGTAAAAATCAGTCCAGGTTTCTTCCTTCCAACATCTCCATTGAAATAGCACCACACCCAGGCCACAATGTAGACCATTTTTACTCTTTAACATTTAGTTTTGTTTATTAATATTGACATTTTATTGCGCAGGAACGACACAAACTTTAATATACTGTAGGTGCTGTTTAGTGTAGAGCCGTTCTAGTGAACACATTATTTATTTTACTGTTATAAATCATTTATGGCAGCCTGGCAAATCACTGCACTCGATTCTTGTATCTTAAAACTAGAAAATGTATCTCAGCGCAAAATAAAGTTATAGCATTTTAAAATTGTATTTCCCCAAGAAGTGAAAAGAAATAAAATTGAAAATTACAGACCCTGTAAGATGCTATAATTAACTGTCAAAAACAAATGACACAGTAAATCATTTTAACATGTGCTAAAGTAAAATATAAAACTATTTGTCCCCTGACCCATGTCCAGAATGTGAATCTTGTCAATGCCAAAGCCACGAGCTTAGAAGAAATAAACATCAATAATATTACAAAGAAAACTGTCAGTCTTTAAATCGGCCTTCAATCAAAGCCTACACCCTTTTTATAATCTCCTGTGTTCAATTGGTTCCTTATATACATCATGTATCTACACACAAAGCCTAGGTGTGTTTAGAAGCTTTCTACAACTTTCCTAAATTGTTTTGAGAGCAAATGAAGTTTTTTTGCCATTTATTCGTAAGACAGTTAAAATTTTGTCACACATTTATGTACCGTATTTTTCGGACTATAAGCTGCTACTTTTTTCCTACGTTTTGAACCTCGCGGCTTAAACAACGAAGCGGCTAATTTATGGATTTTTCCTGGGTTTTTCCCGGTTACACAAACTTCAAGAGAAAAAACTTCCACCGGTGGTGATTTTTAAACACACAACGATGACAAAAGATAACCTCCCCAGAGAAATACAGTGGTACCTTGACCTACGAGTTTAATTTCGTTCCGTGGACGAGCTTGTATCTCAGTTTGTTCGCACATCAAATCAGTTTTATATTGAAAATACTTAAAATGGCATTAATCCGTTCCAACCCTCAAAATGACACCCCGTTTTTATGTTTCATGTTATTAAATTGGAAAATACATTTCTAAATACCAAATCTTGTATAAAAAGCAAAAAACAAAAAATCTTGTAACAAAGCAAAAAAATCGACAGAGTGACGCTGGTACCTCGGAAAACTCGTACATTAATGCACTCGAAGGTCAAGGTACCACTGTAGTTGTGAAAGGAAGGAGGAAGACAGTGAACAATGACTTACTTGGTCGGCTACTGTTTAGATACAAGCCGTTGTAACGCGTTGAGTCTGGGTGAAGGGATAGCGCGCTAACTCCAGTTGCAACAGAAATCATATAAGCACAGACCAGTTTCCAAAACTCGTGCTTTTTTATTTTTCTTGGCAACAGCGTTACGGGTTAGTCAAAGAAACTTAGAAATGATCATCAGAAAATAATAAGGACATAATCCTCAGTCTTGCACACATGCAGTAATAGTGGAAGAATGCAGCAACATGCTATTCCCAAAATACCGCTATGCTCCTAATAGAAGCGCAACATATTGCATTTAATGTCTTTCAATAAAGCCTGTGTAAGGTTCATTAGATTCAGTGTAGACGGCTTATAGACAGGTGCGGCTTATTTATGTTAAAAATAAAAATCTTTTTCAAATTCAGTTGGTGCGGCTTATATATGGGTGCGCTTAATAGTCTGGAAATTACGGTACATTGCTTGTGTAACAGTTAATAATATTCTATTTATATTTTATGATCTGTTTCATTTAACTGTTTCACATACAGATTTCAGGTGGTGTTGGCAAGTCAAGCTGTTACCCAAAATGTATCTTTGGAATCACCATACAGTACCGTTTGTCTCTTTGTGAGATTTCTGGCACTTCTGGTGGATTGTGACAAAATAGCACACAAGCTTTGCTCTCATAACTGTAAGTGTGAGACCATATATACTGTATATCACATCTTATATAAAGCATTATTGTTTGTGTGTAATATGTACCAGTGGTGCTATAATTCAAACCTGTATTTTCTAGATGTTTGTCCATTCGTACAGTTTTTCCTGTATGTGACTTCCAGACCGAATAAAGTTGTTACAGAAGACATGTGGTCACGTTTGGAAGTTGAGGTAATATATTGTGTGTCTCTGTGTGTAGACACACTGATCAGGCATAACATTGACACAACATTATGACGGACGATTAAATAACACATGGCGCCTGTTAGTGGGTGGGATATATACGGCAGCAAGTGGACATTTTGTCCTCAAAGTTGATGAGTTGGAAGCAGGAAAAATGGGCAAGCGTAAGAATATGAGTGAGTTTGACGAGGGCCAAATTGTGACGTCTAGACGACTGGGTCAGAACATCTCCAAAACTGCAGCTCTTGTGGGATGTTCCTGGTCTGCAGAGGTCAGTATCAATCTAAAGTGGTCCAAGGAAGAAACAGTGGTTATCTGGTGACAGGGTCATGGGTGGACGAGGTAGCTCCTGTAGCTCAAACTGATGGAGAAGCAAAGGAGACGAACACAATATTAGAATGATGGCCAGATTGTTATGCCCGGTGTGTGTGTGTGTGTGTGTGTGTGTGTGTGTGTGTGTGTGTGTGTGTGTGTGTGTGTGTGTGTGTATATATATATATATATATTTATTTATTTTTATTATTTTTTTTTCAAAATATCTTTTGTCTAAACTTGCAATTTTAACCACCTCTACATTACAGAAATACACTGTAAAATACACACAATAGCCACTTTACTATAGATAATTATCTCGTATCTACATTGGTATGGGTTACTTGCTCACCACGGCATGTCTTTTGACTCAACCTAGTAGAAATGCTTAAAAATAGAATGGATTTGTAATTAATAAATTCTGTGCACACAGAAACACGTAAACAGAACTATCTCCACTTCATCTGTTTACAGGTTGTCCGATTGTTGTCAAAACTGTTCACGCAGAAAACGTCGACGTGGACTGCTTTCAGTGCAGAATGTAACTGTCCATGCAGCAGTGAGGTAGGAAGCACAAGAAGGCGGATTTATTTAGTAAGCTCTTCCTGATAATCAGCTGATGCGAGACAATAGGCTTTTTCTATTTGGTAATGGTACAATAAAGCTATTGTGACCTGAACTGAAACAACAAAAAAAGCCTGAATTAAATCTGATAGCTGGGCTTGTGTAGAATCAGAGCTCTGTACTTGTATGACAGAAGTGAAACCTGATTGTTGTGTCTGCTCCTGTTGCACATCACTCACATCACTCTCCAATGTCCTTTTTTACTCACCAGTTACTGTAGACTTCCTGCTTATTTCCAGATTATTTTTTACACTATTATTTGTAAACAGTACATCAGGGGTCACCAACATGGACCACATAAGTCGCCCGCGGGAATTTTCTAAAAAAATATCTCACCATAGCGCCACTTACCAGTGAGCTGCATCAAATGTTTTTTTTTTGCTTTTTTTTATTTTTATTAAATCACACTTGCATTGGTGTGAATTTGAAAATAACAATATCAAAATATAGATGACTAGATATAGAGGAATATCATTATCAATTATAACACATAATTAAAGGTAAATTGAGCAAATTTGTTATTTCAGAACTTGTGTGTTTCAAACTGGTAGCTTTTCACATTAATCGGTACCCAAGAAGTAGCTCTGTTTCAAAAGGTCGGTGACCCCTGCACTGCCGACTAATGGAACAAACACTTAATCTGCTTTACCTAATATTTTGCATTGCAGAGAATTTCATATTTGTGATTTTATGTGTGTTTGTAGTAATAAATTGAATATGATGAAGTAGGTATGATGCTCTGTTTTACATTCATTCATTATTAATCTTGAGCCTGGATCTAATCTTATTTTCTGTATGTCGTTTCTTTCTGTTCAGGTGGTCCGGACCGTAGTAGTGGTGTTACACAGACAATGGTTAAGTATAAAAAATCAGGAGAAGCATGTGGGCGGTGTTCAGACCTGGACGAGTGCAGGTGTTCACTCACTGAGGGAGACTCTTATGTTATTGCACTGGCTTCTCCTGAATGACTCGTCTTTCTCCATGCACTGCCTGGATGTGTTGCATATGTACCACCAGATCATCCCTGCCATCAGAGACACACTGCGTAGGATCCCGGACCTCTCAGAGTGTGAAGGTGAGTGAGTTTTGTGTCTTGTCTGTTTTTTGTTTTTTTTTACCCCACCATACTTTTGTTTGGCTGCCACCTATTGGCCTTTGTTAGTAAGTGCAGAAAAAAAAACAACGACCTTCCTGATCGTTGTGCACTTTCCCCACACCTCACTCCTATAAGGAGTTATTTGCTTGATCAATGTGTTTTGACTGGATTAGAAACCCTGAGGGTTGGATATTTCTACACGAAGAACGTTTATAGTTCATCTAATTGTTGCTATGGTTGTCTCTGGGGTTATAAAAACCCATTAGCCACCAGGTGGCGCTGTAAAAAAAAAAAAGCAGGATTTGAAAAATTCTATCAACCAACTGTATATAAATATTAGTTGTTATAAAGCATAGTAGCTTTTCACAAAATATTAGCGAAAATTGTCTGTTCCTGTTGTAAAAGTACCCAAAACCTGCACTGGCTACTCCGAGGCAGACTACAAGCCAAGCACAGCAAGTAAACAGTGTAGTACCAACACCTCTTTATTATTACGCTACATAGCAAACACCTGACCCATTCTAGATTTTATTCCCTTTTTATTATAACTTCCACTCTTTATTTTTTCCACTAGACTTTGGAGCCGTAAGAGCATGAGTAAAGTCTGGTGATGAGGCCTAGCACACAGTTGGAGCTCTAATTAGACAGTATGCAGTAAACAGGGTTTGTGTTTTTCTAGTATGAAAAATAATTAGAAAATATGGAAGTTGATTTGAGTGTTTCCAGGTCTGAATTAGTATGGAAAAAAATAAATCTTGAGTATTGTGTTTCCATACTATTGCCTTATTTGGTTTCTAAAATATAAAATTAATAATAATAATAATAAAGAGAATTAAACATCTGTTTTTGTTCAATGACTTTAGCTGTGTTTTGTAGTTTCTTGGTGAATTGCACATGAACAATGCTTCTGTCTCTGTATGATTGAAGGTTTAGTTTAAAAATTCAATTTATATAGATTAACTTTTGCACTATTTTAGAATTGCAATTTTAATAAAATGTGCACTAAACATGGTTCCAGCTGTTATTTGGTCATATAATAGCCTACATCAGAGATTGTAACATCTCATGTTATAGTTGGAATTTAAAATCAGCATTTTAGATTTTAAATATGGTTTTAAAAATCTTTAGGGAAGTCTGCATATTTGAGTCTGGAAAAATATGTAATGTTCATAATCTTTATAGAGCTCGATTTATAAAGTGCACAGGGTCATGGTCATGCTGGAACATGTTTGTGCTCTAATTATAGTGAAGAAATTGTGATCCTACAGTATAGTAACATTCTTGAGCAGTGCAGGTTTTCATTTCACACAAGCCACACCCGAGTCTGGTTCATCAGTTGATTTTGGCCGTCATCTACTCCGGTGTGGTTTCTGCTTGTTTGGAATGTAAACCTGCCACCACACTGGATGTTCCTGGATAAGCTTGGACAGCCCTGTTCTGGAGAACTGTGTGCTTCAAACTTTGTGGCAGGGGTTCGAGAAAGAACCACATATGTGATTGTCAGGTGTCCACACAAATTCAGAACAATTTAATAGTATTTAAATTTTGGCTCATTAAAAAACTAAACGCATGAAGCACACTTTTTTCTTTGCCATAAGAATGTTGTGAAGACCATTAAAAAAATGTAATCATTCTTTATAGAACTGGCTATAGAAGATCTTTGTCGACCAGAAGCTGAGGAAGTAGAAGATATGGACATTGACACAGCTTCTTGACCAGAAGTGAAGATGAAGAAAATGACAATAAACAGCATGTTTCTATTGGGTGTGTATGTGTGAGTATTTGTATGCTGATATTTGACTTTGATTGGCTGCTCACCAATGTCTTTAATTAAAGCAAAACTGAAAGTGCACCTTTTCCGTTTTTAGTGTTCAAGTTGTCTGACCGGTTTGAGCAATGACGCATTCACACTTTAATAAATACCTGAACTTGTAGGGCTGCGATTCTTAGTTCTTTATAATGCATCATTCTGTACTGACATAAGAGAGAAAAAAGAGAGAGAGGCTTTTCAAGCATTTTTTTTTGCCAATATAGACACTATGAATGAAAATATCTTACATGTAAAATAAAAAAGACACATTAGCTGAAAGAACAGGACAAGGGGGTGCAGGGAATTCAAAGGTTACAGTCAGTTTGAGGCCTTAAACTCGGCTTCAACAAATTAGCAATTCAAAACCTTATACATTTCACTTTTAGGTTCTGTACAACGAAAAGCTTTTCTCCTAATGAGCTGTCACATAAACTGCCTTCATAAACAATCGGCTGATTGAAATGAAAACGCATCACCTCCCACAAAAGTCTGTCGAGTTTCCAAATTGCACGTCGTTTCCATCACAAAGGTGTTTTCAAAGACGTTTAAAAAAACCAAACAAACTGTTAACGTCGTCTTTTAAAGCAATAATAGATACGACTCCACGTCATATCTGCTGGTTAACATGTTGACCTCACGTGTGACTGCATAACATAAAAATAAGGCATATTCTGGATCATTGGTTATACAACTGAATTTTTCCTCAAACTTAAGAGAACAAAGAATAAAACTGTTACTCCTAATACACCATGTTCCCCGCATAAATATCCCGGTGCCAAATAATCCTCATCACCTTAAAAGCATTGGAGTTACGACACACAACTGCAAGTCTGTAACTAAATCTTGCACCATTTTCCACACTACACTACGCTACATTTTAATGACAAATTTTTTTTCCTTTTTACACCGAGTGAGTCAGACTGAACAAAAGACCTTCTGCACTTATCCTACCCTGCCCACATTTTATCATAAATAGCACATTTTTCTTTCAAAGACTACATACAGTGTTAAAAGGTAACAGCTGAACTCTGAGTAAGCCCCGGGGTATTGGGCTCAGTCCCTGCACCAAACACTGTTACACTTATTATAATGGAACAAAAAAATATGCACTGGTTTTTCACTGGTTCATTCACACGCTTTCAAACCACATCATTCCCTTTTCTTCTTAACAACCAAAAAAAGCACAGAGTATGGCTCAGAGTCATTGAACAGGTTCTATACGATCTAGATTTTCCACGGAAAGCTTTGGAGTCCATTGTGTTTAGTATCTTTGCAGTTGATATTGTGGTTAAGGAATATTTACGCCGTAACGATCTGGGAGAATAACAATCTGATCACATGATAGAAAGAGTCGTATGCTTGTGGCTTTCCATGGTAAATGTAGTAGATATAGGACTAGTGGTGACCCGAAGTAGAAGTATGTGGGTGACTGTAATCCAGCAGGTGTCAGACAGTGGTGGTTTAGTATCCTGTTCTGGGCGGCTCAACGTAGGCTGGGTTGTACGGAGGCTGAGTTACATTTAATTCAGTTTGGGGAGGAGGGTGAGTGTAGCCGGGCTGCACTGGAGGACTGATGGGGTACGGAGCCTTAGACCCATCATAGGCAGCCTGGCTGTATGGTGCAGGATATGCGCCTGGAAATACAGAGAGAAACACAGAAATTAGACCATAATTGACAATAATTACAACTAAACACGTTTTTACTCAGCATCATGAATGTATTATAGCTTAAGACTGTGATGAGCATGTCAGACATTTATCAGTTATTAATTGTAGTGTTTGCTAATAGCCATATTGTGTACTGTATAATAGGCACTGAATAATCGGACCCTCTCAGATGTTCCAGAGCAGCTCACAGATGAGTGGGGGGGGTTTTGCATGAGAAAAAAACAATTAGTTTCATTAATGCAGGCTGGACTTTTTTTCAAACCCTTTTTTCCATCCTACTTCAGTCACTGACAATTACCACCCACTATATATTTCTCCCCATCACATATAATCAACCAGTCTGGTTGGCAGAAGCTTAGAAAGGGGGTTTCCATGAGCAATGCTCATTAAGTCACTGGATCTTTCAAATTGCTGTTTGCACAAGTCACTAACAAGTACAGACTTGCAAAGCCCCTTCTACCATAGTCATAAGACACATACAACTATGAACGAAAATTCCTAAAAAAAACAAATGACTCATTTCTGTTTTTGTAGCATTGTTCTGTTATGCTTGTATATTAAGCACTTACACACACGTATACAGATAGTCCGCGAGTTACGACTTTTCACTCTTACGATGGCGATAGCGATTCAACAAATTTTAGAGTATAAGTGGTATGATATGTTGAGACGCAGCGTCACCGGACACTGAAACAGAGCGCACTCGCGAGCTGTGCATTGTGAAGTTTATACATTATGACGGTGTAAATTGCTGTCTTCCTAAATTATTTACTGCAATTTGTAAAAAATACACATGTAACAAATCACAGTACTACCCAGTACACATCACCATTCTTTAAGGTTCCTAAGTAGTCTTGGCCATGTCTCGACTTGCCATATTTTCAAGTTACGATGGTTTTATTGTAACGCCCCTGTTTTGTAAGTCAGGGACTGCCTGTATGAATAAAATAAAAGATTTTGCAAATCCCTTTTTAATTTCACTGTTAAACAGGTTTTAGTCCTAGGGTTAGGGTTATTCTGTGCAGGGGTATTCTGTTCTGGTTTCATTCTGTAAATACATTTTTGCTTGTTTTTTAGTGCATCGATGTTGTGCTATACTTAGAACGTGTTCACACAGGAAATATATTCTTATTTAATTTGATTTGCTGCCATGTAAAATGCAAATCCTGTTCGCGGTGTGACCTATTTAATTGGTTATTGACCCAATATGTTTTTTTTTTTATATAGCCTTTCATTCAATTTTCAAAAAGATAAAAAGGCATTGTTAGTTTTTGGCAATTGACAGTTTTGGTTGCTTTATTAAAAAGTTTTTTTCTCTGTGCTGTTTAAGAAAGAAAATAAAAGTTGTCTTATGCACTTGTTACTACCTGGTGCTGTCACCAAACCCCCGATAAATAAACAAACAAATAAACAAATAAATAAATAAAATGTGCATGCACACACACACACACACACACACTATTGCACGTTTCGTCTATCAGTGGACTTTGAGCACAACTCAAAGAACACAAGCCAAAAAAACACAACACAAGCCAAAAAAATTCTTTAGCGCCCTAATCACACTCCTGATCTCAATCCTACTTAGAATCTATGGCAATATCTACAAATTGCAGTCCAGATGTGTCACCAAGCCAACCTGTACAACCTATAACAAATCTGCCAAAAATAAAATGGGCCACAACCACTGCAGGAGTGGTACATATGTACTGGAAAATACTGGTTGCATACTTATGCTAGCAAGATATTTCAGTTTTTTTATTTAAGTCACCTTAAAAAATTACCGTTTTGAGTTCCAATAAAATTTTGAACAAGAATGAAATTTTAATGCACCATGCACTCAGAACCGGTCTCTGAGCGGACATATCACCGGTGGATTCTTTGTTGCAATTGATTTCCAATGTAACACAATAATAATAATAATAATAATAATAATAATAATAATATAGAGTAGACCTTAATAACCAATGAAGGATCTTCAGTCTCTGATGGGGGAAAAGCAAAAACTACTTTATTGCAGTCATGCTCACATCACATCAAAATGATCAAGCACACACACATTTTACACACACACACACACACACATTTATACCCTGGTGTCACATGGCACCTCTATTTTTTCTAATTTCTTCACTGTGGCAAATTCCTCTTAATTTTGAGTTATCTTCTTTTACCTCCTTTTAATTTCTCCTTATCTCCTAACTGATTTTTCTCCCCTTCTTGTGAGTCTATATTTGGAATAGCGTTGTTTTATACAAAATAGGGTTCGTATAAATCCTTTCGCATCCTCGGGTTCAGCCTCATTTTGTTCTCAACCTTCGTGCGTGAACAATCATTTCTGCAGCCTTTTTACCTTCCTGCCTCTGCAATGTTTACGCTTTTTACTTTTATTCTCATTTTTAATGCTGTTTACTATTCTACTGATATTGAATCAAGCTAATATTCTTTTTAGTTAGATTATATGCTTGTATATAATTAACTGTATTGTTCTACTTATTCATATCAGTACTTTAAGTTATTATATGCCTTAATTGTTATATGTCTGAAGCCCTATTCGGATGGGACTAGTTTTCCAAACAACGTTTTAGTTAGAATTTTTTTCAGCCGACGTCTGTCATTTCATGTATGGATTCGAACGTTACTAACATCTCCGTGTTTATTGCGGAGGTAGGAGTGTCTGTGTTTTACATGTGGATGTTGCACAAGACCACATGTCCAGGATGCGTGGATTGCGTATGGTCAAATGACAAAGCAGAAACTTGAATACCGGCGTTAGTATGGTAGTTCACGTTGACCAAAACAAACAAGAAAATGTGTTTGGGAAAAAAAAAATTCGGCATTCACAGGCATTCGCATTCGGACGGGATTAGATTTCTCAGAGGAGCGCCGAGTTTGCTGAAAAACAGTAGGTAATTTGCTCTGAAATTTTTACAGAGGCCGTGTGAGAGAAAGACAGACATGGCAGATTCGGATGGGATGAAGATCATAAAGTACGTCTGTGAAACAGAAATTTCTCTAAAGACCCCCTGTAAAACTAGTCCCGTCCGAATAGGGCTTTATTTCTTCTTTGGTTCTGCCAGATGCACACATTAATCTTATGTCATAATCTTGTTTGGTGGTCAGTCACGTCTTATGTCTACTCCTTTTGATGTTGACCACCTCTAACTTCTCTTTATTCTTTATATACTCCGAAAACAGTATTGTCTGTTTCAACGTCTCTCCTTCGCATCCGAGCATTATTGAGCATCTATCTTCCCCAACCGTTTCAGACCATCCCTTTCAGCCTCTTCGCATTGTACAGCGTACTTGTACACGTGATGTGAGCACACAGACCTCACCTGACCTTCCTGCTGTTTGTCATCAGGACTGACAACGAAGACTATGGCGATCTACGCACTTACACACCTGCACCAACTCTTCCATCCTCCCCTTATTTTTCCCACTGGTCTCCTATTGATTACTTTCCTGTTCCTTCTCCCAACCATTATTTTCCTCCCATGCCTTCACCTGATTCCGGTTGAATTAAAATATTTTTCTCGACAACCATCTGTACAACCCCAAGTCCAAAGAAGTTGAGACGCTGTGTAAATTGTAAATAAAAGCACAATGCAATGATTTACAAATCTTATACCCCCGTATTTTATTTACAACAGAACATAGAAACCATAGCAAATGTGTAAACTGCGGAAATGTATAATTTTAAGGAAGAATTTAGGTCAATTAAGATCACTTTGGCTGTAACATGTCTCAAAAAAGTTGGGACAGATTCATGTTTACTACTGTGGTGATATCCCCTCTTCCTTAACAACAGTCTATATACATCCAGGAACTTAGGAAACCAGTTGCTGGAGTTTTAGAAAAGAAACGTTATCCAGTTTGTGTCTGATATAGGATTTTACCTGCTTAACAGTGAGGGGGGGGGCGCTCAGTGGGTAAGCTGTTGGGATTTTGCTAAGAACGTCATGAGTTCAAATTCCACCACTAACCACCACTGCTAAGATGAATGCTATAATTGTGACTCGCTTTAATAAGATTTTCTGCCAAATGCTGTTATTCGTTCACTTATGCTCCAAAATAAATACCCCGAAAGTAATAATGCATCTAAAAGATGCTACTATGTTGACTAACTGTTTCATAATACATTGTACAATCTATCAATAAAATTATTTGCAAAAGCCTTCTAGAGCCTCTTAGAGACTCAGAGGGATGACATGACTTTCTTATAATTCCCACAAGGACAGGGTGATTATTTAATGAGTAGTGGTTTGAATCCATCACTACGTCACAGATGATTACAAATGACCACAAACTCAGTTTAGATTTGCTGATCATATTACAGAATGGCAGACAGAATCTTTTGTCTGGCTGCCTCTAAAAAAAAAACCTGAACTAACACACAGCAAATCACAATGTAACCTTTTACTACGAGTTCATTAGAAATAAGCAAAAAAACAGTTATATTTGATACTTTTAGTCTAATAGGCCAATCAACAATTTGAACCTAGAATGATTGACCGGTGTTTTAAGCTCAATATCAATCGACAGCTTCCCTTCATCTCAAATGAATAAGCTTTCGTTTTCTCTTGATTTTAACGTTGAAAATATGCTCAAATCAAACATGTTACTATTTTCTGTTAAGGCAAATTAAGCATCTGATGTTTCTCAGAAAACTCTGTTTATATGCTCATTACAGTGTCTACCTGAAATTCTCGAAAGGACATTTCCTATCACCTTCGACCTTGGCTGACAGCTAAAAAATCGAATCAATCATTAACATGGAATTTCAGCCAAGATAAAAGCTTAATCGATGCAAATACACATACATTAATACAAATCTGTCCTAGTCATTTGTTTTTAAGGCAAATGGAACACTATGCTAGTGATCAAGATGGAGATTCCGGCCCTGGATAAAAGTCTAATACATTTAAAAAATTAAATAAAATTTTTTCAAAACATTTGACCTTGCTGTGACCTTGACCATGTTCAAGTTTAATTCCAAAATCGAATCAGTTACTCTGCTGATTACAGTGCAAATTCTATAAATAAAAATAAATCCTACAAAGATTCATCCACTTGAGTTTAAAATATCGCGTTAATCTCAAATAGCTGCATTGACTGACAAATCAGAACCTTAACGCAAGTACCTGGTAATGGGGGCATAAATATAAGTTTATAATTATTATTTAATAGTATTAGCAGTTAATGTACATAATTAATAAATAAGTGATTTTTTTTATGTATTGGCAAGGTAAAAATTTACGAGGCTGCATAAGGACAGCAGAAGCATTGCAACATCCTCTTCAACCTGTTTGTCATACTGCTTTCACAAAATGGCACCAAAACAGTAAAAGTTGGAAAAACCTGGTGGACAAAAATGTTGATCTAACCAAGTAACTGGTATTTAAACTTTTAGCATTTCACCTAAAACACACTGCAAGTAGTTTATAAATTAAGATTAGATTTGGAAGTGGAAGCTGTTAATGTTGTTCTTACCACTCTCCTGGTATGGAGGCGGCGGTCCTGGTGCATAGGGCTGGCCCTGATATGGGGCAGGGGGCATGATCTGACCTCCATACCCAGGCTGTGCACTAAAGCCAGGCTGTGCAGGAACTGGCTGGTAGCTTGGATACTGAGTTGCAGGGTTTGGAGGCTGCTGCTGAGAAAACTGATGGGATACAACTGTGGTTGTGGTCAACACCGCTGTGGAGGAAAGTTAAAAATTACAAATTAATTTTCTCAGCATCAACTTCTTACGAATTTGCTCTGGCTACACTGTTTTCAGTGTAATAAATGTATATAAAATTGTTTACAAGCAGTTTTCTTTGCAGTTTGGCAAAAGTGCACATGATTGTCTAATGACAGTATAATCATTTAATATGAAATCCTATAAAAAATAAGTGTAAACTGTCTTAAAAACTTTAAGCTTTGTACAAAAAAAAGTTCTAAATAAAATGTATGGGAACTTGGGCATACACACTGAGTGATTCATGAGAAGGAAACGCCCTTTAAAAGCATCCAGCCGTACAATCTACAAATATTTTACAATGAAATCAAAAGGGATATTGAAAGTCTAAAAGATACTTCAGTATAAGCATGTAAATTACATATCACAACCACATATGATTTTAAAAAAATCTCTGAAAGGGTTTGACATACATAAAGTGTAAAAAAAAACAATTTCTCGACAATGTCTTTAGAGATCCGCCCACTGTCTCGTGAAAGTCTCATGATATGCCTTCTTTGTTCACGTTGTGGTTGTTTAATAGCCTCATGTGTACAAGTATGTCACCACTTCCTGCATGGAGGGTGTGCAATCAATCCAGTAAAGCTGTCTTGGAAAACATGAGTCAGTTTGTGTGGGGAATACCACAGCTCCTTTTCTATTTCTAAACAAGGCACACTCCCAACGAGTCCACTGAACCCACATTAAATGAGGAGTACATGAGGAAAGGGACCAACCAATAGAGTTTGAATTCTATTTAGCAGGATCACACATGCTGTGAGTAGAATTGAAAGGGGTTGTGTTTAGAATGCGTTTCCATTTCTTTTCAGTTGAAGACTTTATTTTCGTCGCCTACATGTAAAAGTAGAATGGAATTATTTCTACACACACACCAGGTTTGTTAGGAAGTTTGGGTCAGAGTACTGGATCAGCCATGTTTCTGTGCTCCCAAAGCAGAGAGGATTACAGACTTGCATTCACAGCCCTGAGCCACTACTTTTTCCAACTTCTTGTTTCAATACCTCTAAAAATAGAAATTGCAAAATGGAAAAGCACAGGCAAATCTAGTTTTTACAGAAGTCCTAAGAGCTTTGTAAAAAAATTTTGTGTTTTTTTGTTTTCTCGTGATCTTGGCACAAAAGTTGTTTTCTCATCATCACAACTAAATTTTCTTATGATCTTTACATACCAAACATTGTTTCCTCATCATCAGTACTTCATTTTTAAGTGTATTTAGCATAAGAGCATATTCTGGAGGCAGCATCATAGACAATAACCATAACCATTTGTGTCAGTGCCCACGCTAATCAACTTTTGTTATGTCGAGATCACGAGAAAATTAAGTCATGAACGTAAGAAAACAAGAAAAAAATATATTAGGATGCATGGCCTCTTAGGACTTTAAAGGACAAATTTTAATCCAGTTGTGCTGTGACGATAAAAATCAACATGAAAACTAGCATACTGTTATTATTCTGGGTGTAACAGTACACCCATAATAAGTCGGTATAATTTGGGTACAGTTGGGGGAAGAAATGCAAAACAATGCTTGTAATTTTTTTCTCACTGCAGTTTGTTATTACATTTGTGAAAATATCAAATATGTTGGCACAAATCAAATCGATTAAACAAAATTAAATCTATGAAAAATCTTAATTAAATAGTTGACATTTATTAGACCCCTAATACAGATGTGTATATAAGTGTGTGTGTTTTACATTTCATATTTAACTTTCTAAAGGTATGTTCTGCTTAACTGTTCTACTAGAATATTTTAATAAAAGTCTTCATTCCTTCCAGCCTTCGTTTATTCACTCCCTCGATATGTGGAATTGTCAGGATTTTCTCATTTGAAGAGAAATTCTTGAAGCTGGACATAAAAAGCTAAAGAATTGCTAGCGTTGGAGGTGGCAGGAAGTGGCAGCGATGTCACGTATGTGCAAAGTTTTCCCTTTTTTTTTTTTTAACAAATGTAGAGCAGTGCCCACAGTGACACTACTCTAACTCTAGAAAGCCCTGTACCAAAATATTTTTAGTACAAATACATGTACCGTTACAGCCCTAGTTATTATTGGTTTGGGTTTTTGTATATTTGTTTATATGTTCTTATTTATCTAGCTAGAATTATAAATCATTAACAGGTAAATTTTCACAAGAAACTGGGTATTCCTGAAAACATTGTTTGCATCATAGCAGACTCAATAAACACACCTTTACTAATCAATTACAAATTTTTTTTTAAGAAATTTACATTTATTTATTTTAAAAAAATCCATAAATTAAATTGACCATTCTGTAAAAACAAAGGTAATGGCACCCTGCAGAAGCAGGAAGTGTCTATTGTAGTCAAGGCATTGCAGTGGCTGAGCTGCATTTCAAGGGTTCTAAAAATAAAAGCTGATTTGTGATGTTGATATGCATAATCGATCAAGAACGATCGGCCATGCCCACCCACTCTATATATTTTACATCTTGCTTTCATTTTAAACATCTGTGGATATTTAATAGAATGTATGGTAAATGGAAACTATCTCAGGAAACCAGTTTTACGTCTAGAAAGCCTGCTACATTTATTCAGCAAACATGTTCAAAACACTTTAATTGTTTTGTGGCCATATGAATGAGACTGCAAACTGCCATTCACATCAGTCATAGTGTTCAAACGTTTGTTTATGATAGCTTTCTGAAAGAATGTACAACAGATAACAGATTTTGTGTGCTGTGAGCAGACCATCTGTCTGACACTAGCTGAGAAAATATCTGGAGTGGGTGGAAGTTTCGGATTCAAAGGCGTCTGTCTTTACTTACCACTAGACTGAAATGCCAAAAAAAAATTTGACTTACGCCTGGGTTTTCTGCACATTTTGTACAAGCAGCAGCAGGGGCAAACGCAGCAGGCTATGATGAATATGATAAAGATGATAAAAGACACTACAATTCCAACGATGGTGACCGTGCTGAAATTTGAGAAACTGAAAAGGAAAAAATAAAATAGGTATTAGACACAAGCAGTCAACACTAGTTTAATTCACTCCTGATTCATCTGCAAAAAACATTTTTTTAACTGGGGAGTCAACAACACATAAATGATAAAGATATAGCAGTGGTCAACATACAAAATGATTAGCTAAAGTTAAAGAAGATTTGCTATCCAGGACTCTATTTGTACTCTAGGATTGACTTGGACATCTGTGGCCCAATGTGACATTAGAGTGTCCTGTTTTAACTGTCAAATGCAAAAGCACACAGAGCAAGTGCATACAAAACAAAACCAGGACTTTGAGAAACATTTCGTGGTACCATTGTGTAAAACGGTGTAATCTCATATACTATAGGCCTGCTGTAGTTTGATGGATGATTTTCACATACAAAAATGTAGAATTTAAAACATTATAGCTAAAAACACATGTATTAGCAAGAGTGGATCAAAAACATGTATTATCATTTCATATGAATGGAAAAAAAGTTTTCAAAGCAATCAGGCTTTTAAATCACGGAAACAATAAAAGGTTTCTATTAGAACTACTTTATTGATGGTCTCTTTTTCTTTTGTATTTATACACTGGCGATCAAAAATAAAGAAAAATTTATAAACAATTGAACAATTCTGAAATAATCTCCTCTTCACTGCTCAACAGTTGAAGGAGTTTTTGTCCTGTCCATACCATGCTACCAGAACACCTTTTCCACAAAATAACTAAGGCATTTAAAAAAAAAAACATTATTTTGCAGAAAAAACACTGATCAAAATTAGAGAACAATGACTGTAGCATGGAAAAAGATTACAACAAAATTTTCTGAAGGTTACAACAGTCAGCAATTAGTAGGAAGTGTACAGGCCTCTGCTCTGAATGACTTCAGCACATCTGTGGCCACAGGACAGCACTAGTCTCTCACACTGCTCTGGTGTGATTTTGGTCCACTCTTCTTCCAGTCTCCTCCACAGTTCGGTGACTGTAGTGGGTTTCTTGGCCATAACTTTGTCACCAAGGATTTTCCAGAAGTTCTCTATTGGGTTGAAATCAGGACTCTGGGCAGGCCATGTCATTATTTCAATGTTTTCAGTTTCAAGGAACTGCTTTACCCATTTTGCTGTGTGACATGGAGCGTTGTCCTGCATGAACACTGCAGGCTGATTGGGTGATGAACGCAGGGAAGGAACCATATGTTGTTGAAGAAGGTTCTGATAAACATTTGCATTCACTCTGCCATGTAGCTGTATAAGAGGCTCAACTCCTGCTGCGGAAAACATGCCCCAAACCATGACACTTCCTCCTTCACTTTTCACTGACTTCTTTACACACTTTGGGTTCAGTCTTTCTCCTGTTTGTCGCCGAACATAATGTTTCCCATCGGACCCAAATAAATTAAACTTGCACCAGTTCTCCTCTGTTCACACAACATGTTTAGTCTAGCCTTTTGATTCCTTCTTCTAATGAGAGGTTTGGTCACTGCAGAGTGGGCTTTCAGTCCAAATGCTCTTAAACGTTGAGACACTGTATGACGAGACAGATCCTTACCCTGTTCAGTGCTAAACTAGTGAGCAATTCCAGCTGCAGTATGGAAACGATTGCCCATTGAGATCCTCTGCAGTATCCTGTCCTCTCTTGTATTTGTCTTCCGTGGATGACCAGCCTTCTTGGCAGACTTGAATGAGTTTGTGATGTTGTAAAGATTCAATATCCTTGAAATCACAGATTTGGAACGACCAACTTGTCTTGCTATGGCTGATAGGGTCATCCCTTTGGCCTTCATCTGGACAACCTGCTGCCGGAGGCTTTCAGTCACTTTAGAACGGCCCACCATCTTGCAGAGTCAGTGAAACTGGAAGTTAGGCTGCCAGTTAAATAGGGGTTGAAAGATAATCAAGGAAATTAGCACCAGGTGCCAGATTAACACCAATAACTGGGAGGTATCTGAAAGTATTCTCTAATTTTGATCAGTGTGTTTTCTGGAAAATAATGGGGTTTTTTTTAAATGCCTTAGTTATTTTGTGGAAAAGGTGTTCTGGTAGCTTGGTATAGACAGGACAAAAACTCCTTCAACTGTTGAGCAGTGAAGATGACATTATTTCAGAATTGTTCAATTGTTTATAAATTGTTCTCTAATTTTGCCAGTGATGTATATACACTATATTGCCGAAAGTATTGGATCACCAGACCTTTCCTGCAATACGTGGTTCACAAATCTGGAGGCACACAATTGAACAGGACATCTTTAGATGCGCTATTATAAAAAATTGCTTTCACTTGAACTTGAAAACACAAACCTGCTCCAGTATGGAAATGCCCCTGTGCACAAACTGAGCTCCTTGAATCTGATCTGGTTTACATGCTTTGCAGAGAAAGATTTTCTAGTGGCCTGCTACAGAGTTGTGATCTCATCCCTACTGAACACCTTTGGGATGAATGTGAACGTTGACTGCACCCCAGGTCTCCTCACTTCATATCAGTACCTGCCTTTACTAACACCCATGTGGCTGATGAACACAAATATCCATAAGAACACTTCAAAATCTAGTGGAACATCTTCCCAGAAGAGTGGAGGGAATTATTAGAGCAAATTGGGACTAAATGTGGAATGCAATGACCAGGTGACCCAATACTTTCGGCAATATAGTGTACTTCTATTATGTCTCTACTTTTTATGTATTTGCACATTTCTTTTTTTTTTGGTGCTGTAACACAGAAATTTCCCCACTGTGAAAAGAATAAAGGTATATCTTATCTTGTCTTATCTTGTCTTAGACATAAACCCCTGTCAAAAAGTTACACACACTTTGGTTTAAAAAAAAAAAAAAAAAAAAAAAAAAAAGATTACACTGAATATTTTACAACTCCAAACATTGAATGTTATTCTACATTTATTTAAGCAGGTTAAAAAGTATATCTACAATAATTCCATAAGAGTCAAATAACATTTAAAATCAATAGCCAAGATAGATTTATCATCTATTTACTACATGATTGGTATCTGGTAGCATTGCCATTTAACTGCATGAACAGCCTTCCACAAGATCCGTCTTCCTCAAGATGCCATCAATTATCTGAAGAGCCCGGGAGCTTTCAGATGGTCTTCTTTGAATTAAAAGACTCTGCTTTTTCCTCCACAGAAAGTGCTGATAATTTGGCTAGAAAGACCATTCCCCTAAAAGTCCAGCTATCCCCAGCAAACTTAAATTGAGCTTTCTTATGCTAGTTTTAAAGTAAGGGCTTCTTGCTCGTGTGATTACCTTTCACGATTTGTCTGTGTGGACATATTTTGATAACTGATACTGCTAGTTCTATCACCAGCCCTTTTGTTTTTGCTTTGAGGTTTAGTTGTCCATCTTGGTCTTTTAGAATAAAGACCATCAATCTTAAACAAAATTACACATTAGCATACATTCTCAGATCCTTATAAGATCCGCATTAGTTGTTTGAACATTGGTCCTAAGTATTAACCAAACTGGATTTAAAGTCTTGGATTTAAAGTCTTCGCTTGCACGTCAATTTCTAGAATCTTCTAGACTGTTTAAAAAGTCAATTAACTAAGTGAATTTAACATTTGACCCACTATATATATATATTTGGTGACTGTAAGGTTTAAATGAAAAACAAGTAAACAAACAAAAAACAGGAAAAGAGCTGAAACAGCAGACTTCACCAGGACTGCCATAGTATCAGGTGTGTTTGTTGACCTTTCCATTACAGAATTTTTACCGATTCTCTGGTTTGGGGGACGTCCCAAAATATAAACTACTACACTAATTGTGTTCGTACAACAATAGTGTCTATACAATTTAGGCAATATATTTAATGCTCCTTTCTTGGCAAAATCCAGGTCATTATTAAACCTCTTAAACCTCATGAACTCCGATCAGGATAAAGTGGTTATTAAAAATTAAAGAATAAATACAACTAAAAGACCATTATATTTCCAAATATAGAAAACACAATGCGCAATTAGGTACACTCCTGTGTTGGTCAATGTAGACTTCCTGTTCACTGCCAGCGTCATAACTGTCTGTGTGCTCGCTTCTCTAAACTCTTTGTTTGTTCCTTCCAAACAAGTCTTCAGACCTGATACACACCTCTACAATGAAAAGCGGGATGAAGAAGTTGGAATAGTCATGGGAAAAAGAAAGTACTCCTCCGAATGAGCTGCAATTCTAGGTTTTTATTAATCAAGGCCTAAATAAACAACTTGGTGCTCACCAATTTCTACAAAAACATAATCTCGGGTGACAAACATAAACCAATTTAAAAAAAGAAAAGTTATAAAAACACCAGATTTGATGCTTGTAGTATTTTTTTAAACACCGGAGTTTATTAAAAAACACAGTAAACACCACACATTGTTTTGTTTTTTTTGTTTTGTATTATTTATACAAATCTAAATTTGTATTTTTTTTTTGTGAAGAAAGGATGTATCTTCTTTTTCTCATGACGGTAATTATCTCAGAAGATTAGTATTCGAATTCTTACTCAGACCAAAGATTTGATTTAAGATTTTTTTGATTTAAGCTTTACTTGACCTGTGTCTTCATGATTCTATGCACTACACTGCTGCCACATAATTGCCTGATTGGATAAGTGCATGATAGAGTTCCTAATAAAACACAGTGAGTGAATAGAAAGATAAGGTTGCCTGTAAACTAAACAGTGAATGTCCAGCACATATGTATAGATCTGAAGATAAAATGTAAGACTATTGGGAACAATAGTGTAGCAAATTTTACATTTGAAATGAAACTAATGCTAAAATGAAAGAAAACTAACGACATTGTGATCTGGCAGGCCCACTAGAATAACATGCATACAGGAAGCTATGTATACACTTGAAAGTTCTGGGGGCTGCAAATCTGCAAAGTGGGGAATAAGTCACACCAACCATTTCTATAAAACCTAGTAAAGCTCAAACAAGCCTTTATCACTTTCAATAAAAGTGTATCACTTAAGGCTTTTATGCATGTTCTTCTCTTCTGAATATTGTGCTGAACCAAAAAAATAACAGTGAAATTACAGTTTAGTTTAGTAATTTGATATGATCTTGTGTGAAATAACTCACTGCACGCAGAAGTCATCATCGAGTTTTCTGAAGGGATCTGAGCAGCAATACCGATTGTCACAGCTACCACAGCAGAACTGCAGAAACGAGCAATCCTGGGATGGTTTGTATATACCATTGATGGTGAAGTAGCTATCACAGTTACTTGCTGGAGAAATAAGAAAGAAAAAAAATTAAGAGGTATATTTAATAAGGGATATTTAAGCAATAAAATTAAGAATATTAAAAACTAAACTGGTTTCTGGAGCTGCGTGACGATTAGGAGTCAAATCAAGTTTATTTCTATAGCGCTTTTCACAACAGACAATGTCTCAAAACAGCTTTACAGAAGTTATAGTGAACGATGGGTATTTATCCCTGATGAGCATCCATGGTGACTGTGGCAAGGAAAAACTCCCTTAGATGTCATGAGGAAGAAACCTTGAGAGGAACCAGACTCAAAAGGGGAACCCATCCTCATTTGGGTGACATCAAGAGTGTGATTATAAATCTTTAAACTATACAGAACACTGGAGAGTGAGAACTAACATGAGCACTGGAGAACATTGGGGCTCTAGTAAAGAGCATCAGGAACATTTTTTCTTCTGTGTTCAGAACTTTAAATATTTTTGAATGTACAATGCATATATATATATATATGGATGCACATGTTAGTTCTCTCTCCAGTGATCTGTATTGTTTAAAGACATTGTGTGTGTGTACATTATATATATATATATATATATATATATATATATATATATATATATATATATATATATACAGTACAGACCAAAAGTTTGGACACACCTTCTCATTCAAAGAGTTTTCTTTATTTTCATGACTATGAAAATTGTAGAGTCAAACTGAAGGCATCAAGGGCTATTTGACCAAGAAGGAGAGTGATGGGGTGCTGCGCCAGATGACCTGGCCTCCACAGTCACCGGACCTGAACCCAATCGAGATGGTTTAGGGGTGAGCTGGACCGCAGAGTGAAGGCAAAAGGGCCAACAAGTGCCAAGCATCTCTCAGGAAACTCCTTCAAGACTGTTGGAAGACCATTTCAGGTGACTACCTCTTGAAACTCATCAAGAGAATGCCAAGAGTGTGCAAAGCAGTAATCAAAGCAAAAGGTGGCTACTTTGAAGAACCTAGAATATGACATTTTTCAGTTGTTTCACACTTTTTTGGTATGTATATAATTCCATATATAATTCCACATGTGTTAATTCATAGTTTTGATGCCTTCAGTGTGAATCTACAATTTTCATAGTCATGAAAATAAAGAAAACTCTTTGAATGAGAAGGTGTGTCCAAACTTTTGGTCTGTACTGTATATGTATGTATATATATATATATATATATATATATATATATATATATATATATATATATATATATACACACACACACACACACACATTAAAGTGATTCTAATATATAAATAGACATATATATAAATGATTTAAAGACCTGTTCAGTTTGTAAAATGTTATTTTTATAATTATTTTAATTACACACATGTCTATGTCTCATGTCCACAGGTCCTGAAAGAGTCCAGTGTAACGTCTCAAGTACTTTGGACTTTTTTTTTGTTGAAATACGTTTTTTATACGAACTTTGAGTTTAATAATGTACAAGATATTTCTGATGTATACAATTATCTGTGTGTGTACTGGGATATATTAATATTAACTATAATAATAGGATTCTATTAGTAAATATTTTCGAGTGAAAAAAAAAAGGGTGGCAGTCTAACGGCTAACACGGAGGTTAGAACGCGCGAGCTGTTTGCCAATTTCTTTAAAACGCACACTACACTAACTAATTATATACTAATAATTATTATAATTGTTTTTTATAAATATGCGTCATAGAAGATGAAACATCTTAGAAACGCGGACCACGCTGTCTTCAGTCGCATAGAAATAAAAAATAAGACACAACTGCGCATGCGCCATTCAAAGCAACACAAAGCAAAAAATAAATGAATACAGAAATTAATAAGGGGACACGCGGAAATTTACGCTTTCACTTACCAACTGCGGTAACAACTAAAGTAGCCGTAAAGGCCAGGACGGTGGGGATGGTCAAAGCCATGCTGAATATCTCCTCGCTGTTCCTCTCGCAGGTCTCTGAAATGCTCCACAGTCCTCTACTGTAATATGAGATGAAGAGCGCTGGACAACACGCCCGAGGGTTGCCAGATTTTGTCGATTCAGTTCAACCTGTTGAAATAGAGAGGGATTTACTTATTCAGACACCCTTATCTTCAATTCAGTTCGGTTTTCTTTTAATTTATACATTACACATTGTCCCAAATCAGCATTGTATAATTAAACGGATTAAAAATGTACATTTTAGCGTCATAAATTAGTCCTTGTACTATACTGAAAGATTATTCCTAATTAACAGGTTTATGGTGAGAAAATACTCTCAGATGTTGTGAGGATGAAATCTTCAGTGAAAAGTGATTCAAAAGTCCGTTTTTTTTATTTCGTATTTCATATTATTTAAAGATTTTTTTCCATACATTCTACTCTTCACGGTTTTACACATATAGTACATAGACTGGCGTTTAAAATTAGAGAACAATTTATAAACAATTGAACAATTCTGAAATAATGTCATCTTCACTGCTCAACAATTGAAGGAGTTTTTGTCCTGTCTATACCAAGCTACCAGAGCACCTTTTCCACAAAATAACTAAGGCATTTCCAAAAAAAACATTATTTTCCAGAAAACACACTCATCAAAATTAGAGAACACTTTCAGATACCTCCCAGTTATTGGTGTTAATCTGGTACCTGGTGCTAATTTCCCTGATTATCTGTCAACCCCTATTTAACTGGCAGCCTAACTTCCAGTTTTACTGACTCTGCAAGATGGTGGGCCGTTCTAAAGTGACTGAAAGCCTCCAGCAGCAGGTTCTCCAGATGAAGGCCAAAGGGATGACCCTATCAGCCATAGCAAGACAAGTTGGTCGTTCCAAATCTGTGATTTCAAGAATATTGAATCTTTACAACATCACAAACTCATCAATGGGCAATCGTTTCCACACTGCAGCTGGAATTGCTCACCAGTTCAGCGCTGAACAGGGTAAGGATCTGTCTCGTCATACAGTGTCTCGACATTTAAGAGCATTTGGACTGAAAGCCCACTCTGCAGTGACCAAACCTCTCATTAGCAGAAAGAATCAAACGGCTAGACTAAGCTTTGCTGAGGAGCATGTTGTGTGGACAGAGGAGAACTGGTCCAAAGTTCACTTCAGTGATGAAAGCAAGTTTAATTTATTTGGGTCTGATGGGAAACATTATGTTCGGCAACAAACTGGAGAAAGACTGAACCCAAAGTGTATAAAGAAGTCAGTGAAAAGTGAAGGAGGAAGTGTCATGGTTTGGGGCATGTTTTCTGCAGCAGGAGTTGGGCCTCTTATACAGCTACATGGCAGAGTGAATGCAAATGTTTATCAGAACCTTCTTCAACAACATATGGTTCCTTCCATGCGTTAATCACCCAATCAGCCCGCAGTGTTCATGCAGGACAACGCTCCATGTCACACAGCAAAACGGGTAAAGCAGTTCCTTGAAACTGAAAACATTGAAATAATGACATGGCCTGCCCAGAGTCCTGATCTCAACCCAATAGAGAACCTCTGGAAAATCCTTGGCAACAAAGTTATGGCCAAGAAACCCACTACAGTCACCGAACTGTGGAGGAGACTGGAAGAAGAGTGGACCAAAATCACACCAGAGCAGTGTTAGAGACTAGTGCTGTCCTGTGGCCACAGATGTGCTGAAGTCATTCAGAGCAGAGGCCTGTACACTTCCTACTAAATTTTGTTGTAATCTTTTTCCATGCTACAGTCATTGTTGTTCTCTAATTTTGATCAGTGTGTTTTCTGCAAAATAATGGGTTTTTTTTTTAAATGCCCTAGTTATTTTGTGGAAAAGGTGTTCTGGTAGCATGGTATAAAAACTATATATGGTATAAAAAGCAAGGACAAAAACTCCTTCAACTGTTGAGCAGTGAAGATGACATTATTTCAGAATTGTTCAATTGTTTATAAATTGTTTTCTAATTTTGATCGCCAGTGTATATATGTAAAATATTTAACATATCAGCATTAGTACTGTGTCACAAAACCGTCGTTGAACTATTTCTCTGTGCCTACGGTTGTCATCTTATTGAGCACTATGGTTCGTTTCTGGCTCATTCCTCCTGGCAAATCGTCATTAAGTTTTAATGGGTGTAAGGGTTTCTCTAAAGTACTCGAAATTTCAAAATCATGCAAAAATGTGTATAAATTGCTGTATAAAATTCAAATTCAAAATGTATTTGTCACATACACGTTCATACAGAGTATAACATGTAGTGGAATGTTTTTTTTATGACTGTCCAAGATGTAAACATTAAAAATAGAAATAGATATAAGGTAAAGTATATAGTAAATAAAGTATAAAGTACAAGTTTATTAAAAGTATAGTATTATACTTTTAGTAAAAATTGCCAGTAAGAGATGGATGTGTATTGCAGATATTGACAGAAGTACAGATTAAAGTGATCCAATGTGATTTGTCCTTAAAGTGGTATACAGTATTTGTCATTGTCAGTCTTTTTACCAGAGTCATATACTTGGCTGATGAGACAAAATTTTCCAAAATGTTTCATGGTACATATCCCAATTCATATTTCCATTGATGATGTGTAACAACATGATGCTTCGTTTTTTTGGATCTTACGCACAACAGAGATTATTGTGGTTCAGTTCTGTGCTTATTATTACCCTTTTGTAAGTGACTACTGTTTTTCTCTAATCTTACATATCATTAGTCTAAGAGCATGGCGTGAAATCTTGTATGACACATGTACAGGCATAATTAGTTGTGGTTCCTTGAATTTTCCACCTGCATATTATCAAACCAATTCAACTGCCCTTTTGTAATGATTGTTTGTGTACTGATTGTTTTCTGTAGCTTTTTCCAAGCGTTGTGTCATAATATTGTTCCATAGAATCAGAGAAAAATTGTTTATCATCACCATGATTGTTAGTTGTGTTAAATCATAAATAGTTGTGTTTTCTTTTTATACACATACACAGACCAGGTTTTCATTCATTTTTACTTAATTCCTTGTTCCTTTGGACTATGAACACTAATACAATGGTATATCTACTGAGAAAAACGACGTCGTGTATGTTATTTATTCGTTATACATTTTAACAAACATACCTAAATCAAAAATAGACATCTCTCCATTATTATGTAAAACAATAAAAAGTACTTATATTAAACTTCAAACTAGTACATTTTTGCCTGTGTATTTTTGCTTGCATCTCTTTTATTACTAAAGCACTATTATAATTTCTCTCACTAAATATATTAGTCAGATTTTAAAGGGTTCAAATATATGGGGGGAAGAAAATGTGAATTATTTTGGGTAAAGTTAATCAGTTCACCTTCTTGCACTTCAACTTGTACATTAGTAATTAACTGCACGAAAAATTACGAGGTTTGTATACAAATATTTTCTTATGAAATTTTACTTTGGACATATTCCTGATGGTCACACCCAGAAATGATTCACCACAGAATGAAGGTGAATTGGGCCAGAACTTTGGCCCCATTTGCAGTGATGTCACCCAGATCTCAACATGTGTTCTGTCACTCAGATGTTTGTTTAAATATCACATAATTTAAATGTATATCATATTAATCTCTATTTTCTCTCACACACATACACAGACCAGGCAAAACATTATGGTCCCCGCCTAATATTGTGTTAATCCCCTTTTACTGCCAAAACAGTTCTGACCCATCAAGCATTAACAGCATTAACTTCTTCAGTAGTTTGAGCTACAGGAGCTTGTCTGTTGGATCAGACCACACGTTCCATTCTTCGCTCCCCATATGCATTAATGAACCTCGGCCGCCCATGACCCTGTCACCGGATCACCACTATTCCTTCTTCGGACCACTTTAGATTGGTCCACTGCAGACCAGGAACATCCCACAAGAGCTGCAGTTTTGGAGATGTTCTGACCCAGTCGTCTAGCAATCACAATTTGGCCCTCGTCAAACTCACTCATTTTCTTACGCTTGCAAAAATCCTGCTTCTAGCATCAAATTTGAGGATAAAATTTTCTTTTGCTGCCTAATATATCCTACACACTAACAGGTGCCATAATGAAGAGATAATCACTGTTACTCACTGCACTGCTGATGACGCAATAAGGCCATAATGTTATGCCTGTTTCGCTGTACACAGAGTACAAGATGCATTTCAGGTATAAGGTAGAATACATTAAAATACATAATATATGTGCTGAAAATGTTATGCTCTGCTGAACATAGTACAATCAATAGCAAAGACTTACAGCTTTGTAATCCATAAGATTGTCTCCAGAATAATAGTAGGGAAAACACAATATTAAGAAGCCAAATCATCCATCATTAACCACAATGCTCATTCACACCTGGAGGGAGTTTAGTGGAGCTCATTCCACATTTTGGGGACACCATATCCATATTTCAGTGCGAGGACAACAGAGATGGCAGAGGAAATTCAGGGGAACACAGACAATAGGAAAAACTACAGGCCATGTAAACAACAACAAACACGTTGTATTGATACTGCGCATGTCTGACAAAATGACTAACACGTACGTCTAGACAGAACAGACCAGTTTAGATATTTATCAAATCTAAAAATATAGATGACGTGGAATTACCGGATCCCTTAAATCAGACATTAAGGCGACACCTTTTCCATCAGAACATTAAATGTTTACCTGAAGTACCGTATCCAGACGTGTGTTATTTGTTTGAGACCGAGTGCTTCAACACGAGACAAAAAACTCTTGTCCATGTCATACATTATATACACGCTGGTGAAGATTTCATCAGTTTGTGTCGTTGCTATGGTAACGTATCCGGTTATTAGTCCGGATAAGTATTTATGTCTATAATAATAATAACTATCTAAATTATATTAAATTGGAAGACATGCAGATAGTTGGTGTGACAGAGGCAGATGTAGAGGACAGGGGGGTGTGGCAAACCCCTAATGGGAGAAGCCGAAAGAGGAAGATCTAAATTATATTAAATTGTGTGGCGTGAAGTTTTAGGTTATAAATAAATGTACTACAACTTTAAATAGGATCTGGAGGTGATTCCCGCGATTTCAAATCACTGTTCTCGCGGTATGAAGTCTTGTGCTACTGACTAACGTCAAGCCAGCCGCACTTTTCTTTGTGTTGCGCGTCTAATCGTGCACTTACGGTATGGGTGGTGGACGCGTTCAAAATAGACGTAAAGACGCGTCAGAACACTGCAGTTATGGCAGCCGCACTTTTCTTTGTGTTGCGCGTCTAATCGTGCATTTACGGTATGGGTGTTGGGAGTAGTCAAAATAGATGTAAAGACGCTTCAGAACGGCGTTTTCGTTATAAAAAAAAAAGGCCAAAGTCAATGAATTTTCACTCATGCTCCACATATAAAAACTCAAAACATTTTAACCTTTATAGGTTTGCTCAATCTTTCAACTAATTCATATTTAGTGTCCCTGTCTATTACTCTATTAAATTTCAAATCATTTTACTGTACAGTTTTTGCAAATAAAAAAAAAGACAAAATCACTCCAAATATCAGTGCATTTGTATCTCATCATCTCATATTCAAACATTCAATAAACATTTTCCTTAATAGGTTTGCTCAATCTTTCAAATAATTCTTATTTAGAGTGTCCCTGTCTATTACTGTTAAATTTCAAGTCATTTTACTGTAGTTTTTCAGAAAAGTAAAGGCAAAATCACTTCAGTGCATTTTCAATCATGTTTCACAAACATTCATGTTCCACAGGCTTTTTTTTTTTTTTTTTTGCTTTTCGTTCATTCAAACACTTTCATTTCCGCACCGGTACGAGACAGCATGAACAACATGGTGCTAGTTTTAATTCTGACATTCTTAATCGTAAGTATAAATAATTTGTCACAATATCACTATATAAAACATCTCCCACTAATGTTTTCAGTGTCCGCGTTAGCAAACCAGAAACATCCCATAACCAAAGAAATCACTTCTTCCCATGAACGAATGGCAGTTGAAATGGTCTATAGACAATAAATTGAGCTCTGAATCAGACAAAAACCAACCGCAGCACTAATAACTTAATCATATTCAAACAACAACAACAACTACTACTACTTGGGTACCAAAAAGTTACCAAAAGGTAACAGTTTATTTCATTATATTTCTGACAAAACAGGAACATTTATATAGAACACAAACATATTTGCACAAAGTAAAAAGATAAAGGACTACAATGGAGTAAAGAAAGTAAAGGGCAAATGTAAAGGGGAAACAATATTTGCCAAAAGTAGTTCAGAAATTTGTTTTCATCTTCATGATGTCAGCACTGCCCTCCATCACTAGATTTTCAAGACGTTTGTGAAACTGCTCCAACGTTGTAAGCAGCCGGTCATAGATGGCCTTAAAAGAAAAACAAAATTACAATGAAATCTCATTTCAAATATAGATGTATAATTATAGCTCTTGCTCACACAGATAAAAACGAGAATGAAGGAATCATTAAGGACAAAGAGCACTACTGGCTGCTGCATTATGGAGAAGGTACTTGAATCAGCATTGTACTTTGAGTGAATAGATGTTTGGTTAAAAAAAAAATAAAAAAATTTAAATCTTCACTGTATTCACATTAATTACAAAAAAAAAAATATAAGAAAATAGCCAGTTAACACGAAGTAAAGGTTTGTGCTCTTTTTTCTGTGTATTGGCTGCTAATTATCATTAAAAACAAATGTATGTTTCCAACTGATAAACAAATAACATTACATTACATTAATAATTTATGATCGTTTTGAGTTGTAATATTGTAATCATTTTCTTTATTGCAAAGAAGCTCTCTATTACACTGTGATCAACACAGCAGCTATGCGAAGTACATACCTGAGCCTTTTCAGTGTTCTGGTTGCAGGTATCACGAAGCTTCTGCATTTTGGCCTTGAACTGTGTGGTCTCTCTGGTGATGTTTTTTATCCGATCCACGATTTCCTCACGTTTTTCATGAACTTTATCGTATTGCCTTGGGAACAAAGAAAACCAATACATTCAGCATCATTGACATATAAAAGGGGAAAATAATCAAACAATTATTAAGCTTCAATTCTTACCCAAGTACATTTTGGACGTGCTGGTCCTTTAGCTCTTTCTTTTTCTGGTGGCGAATTTGCTGCTTGGACAGTTTGTCTTGTTTCATGGCCAGAGCTCTCTTTAGCTGGCCCTCTTCATTGCTCAGACCCTTTAGCTCTTTCTGCAGTGACTCATACAGAGCCACCAGATTTTGGACCTGTACACATACACAAGACATCAGAAGAAATATCACTGTCCAAATGTTTGTTGTAGTGCAAAAGAGTCAACTACAATAAATTTTGGTTATGTGTCTGCTTTATATTCACATTGTACATTAAAGCAGAGCTAGTAGTAATACTAACATGCCTGTTAATTGGATTGACAATTTTCCGGTCCAACCTACTATACAATTTTATTTTACAAATGCATTATAGGATCAGCTGCAAATTACTATTCAATATTGTATTTAAATGAAAGCTGTGAAACCTTATTCATTTTATACTCTAATTTGCATAATGGAGAAAATGCTCAAAAAGCACATGGCTGTTTATTCCTTTTCAATGCACACAACAGAATTACTTCATGACCCCGATTTCTACACATCAGACATACAAGTTGTACACAGAGTGTAACCGAAGTTTACTTGGTTGCTGAGCCATGGCTTTATTACAAAAAAACAATATAACCTAAAGCAGGAAGTATGCAGGTTTACCTCTTCCTTTTGCTGGTTAGTCTTGCACATGCTGGCCTGCAGGTCCTGCAACTGTTTCAGAATTACTTGAATTTCTGCTTCACCTTGGCTAGCACACTGCACCTTGATCTGCAGATCCACCAGATTCTCATCTGCCAACTCCTGCAGTTACACGCAAACAGGACATTGTGTTATTTTTCTAGTCACACCAACATTTTAAACATGTAATGATGCACATATAAAGTCCAAGATTTTCAAAACACAGGACCATAGGGAAAATAAATTAAATAATTGTCCTTATCCATTTCCACATGCAAACTTCAATCCTCAACTAGCCACCTACTTTTGAGATCTTGATGTTCTTTATGCTCTCCTTCATCTTCTCCATCTCATTCTTTAGCTCCTCAGGAGACTCAACAATTTGAGACTTGAGTTTGGCTATTTCGTCTTTGTGAGTGGCCACATCAAGCTTCCTCTGGCTCTGCAAAAAAAAAAAAAAAGGGGGAAAAAAAATGAAGGTAGACTCAAAGAAACTTTTCATTCTATGTATGAAACAAATAAGAGCTACTTTAAAATGGTATAAAACAGACATTGGCACTATATACTGCTAGTCTGTTTATTTTGTTTAAGAAGCAAATTAGATACATTTCATACAAGTCTCAAATGTCCTTTTAATTTTGGATATAACTGCTGAAGTGTGAGTGCAGTTTTGAGCCTAGGAGTGTTTAATAGAACCAAGCTGGCACACAGTTACCTCACTTAATCCGTTAATTTACTGATGCTGAAGAAGTGTAATTTTGGTTGCGGAGTTATTTAACCAGATGTTTATAGGGCAGGAGTACCATAATTAATGTACTTGTGTGGCATTATTCACAAAGAATTGCACACGCGCACACACATGCCAAATGAGTGTTGGCTAACAGAAAAATACTTAAAGAAGAATTAAAGAAATTAATGCACAGCCAATTGCATGCACAAAAAGGCATACAGACCTGTTCAGTCGACCAACAATCAGAAGGACTGTGACAGTTTTGTCCAATTAGACTAAAAACACTTATTCTCGTAAATATTTACTTATTTACTCATGGAAAAAAATAAAAGTAAAAAGTAATTAGGATGAACAAACCCTGTTTACCTTTTAATGGTTAAGAGTAAAGCTCACATAGGCTTCAACCACAATTAAGTACTAATTATTGATACTTCGCTGGCTATCTAGGTTAATACTGGTCTTCTGGACAATAAGCAGTGAAATCATGGATTAAGGATTCTTGGGGATATTATTTCAAATATTTTTTGTACATACCAGTTTTTGTGACCGTTCTGCAATTACTCGTTTGCACTCCGCGACCTGTTCATTAAGAGAATTCTGGGGAGGGAAAAACAGACATTTGGTGTTAAGCAGATTACAAAAAGGACAAAGTTTCACATATCATTCCTCTTTTGGTACAATGTTCTCTCCCAACAGCACAATGTTTGCTTGTTAATGGAACCATTGAATCAATTCTTCTTCTTCTATTAGGAGTTGCAACAGTGGATCATCCATCTCCATACCCCTCTGTCCTCTACATCTGCCTCTTTATTTTTATTATTCTTATTAGGAACCACAAGGTCAGCAACATTGAGGTTTTCCAACACATGGCATATAGACAATCATAATAATAGAATATTTTATACTTCTGGCTTTGAGAGCTTTTTAATGAAATCCTTCACATCAGGAAGACCAATGTATACTGTACATTCAGAGTAATCAAAGCTGTTCATGTTGGCAGTGAAAATCTTTTAATTTGTAGATTTGGTGTTTTTTTTATTTTTTTGTTGTTAATTATCTTGTGATTTATAAACCCTCACATAAATGTTGATCTGTAATTAATTACACCAGCACCAAACCACTGTTGCAAATCAGAAAAGGGCAGTATGATTCAAGAAAAGATTTAAGGAGGTGGAAGTGTTTACAGTGCATCCGGAAAGTATTCACAGCGCTGACAACGTGTGTTTAAAGAAGTGTGTTCGAAATTCAATTTATTAAAAATTAAGAAAATTGTTTTTTTTTTTTATTTAAATACATTTGCAAAGTTTTCAAACTAATTCCTTTCACATTGTCATTATGGGGTATTGTTTGTAGAATTTTGAGGAAAATACATACGTAACATAAAATGTGGAAACGTGAAGTGATGTTAATAATTTCTGGCTGCGCTGTACCTTCAAAAGCTTAGCCCAATTTCACACTTTACAGATTAAGGTCTTACCACTTCCTGGGTTTCCTGCATGGTAGCATTTTTTACTTCTGTGAGGGCTGCAGCCAGTTCTTTAGCCTCTGCTTGCTGCTCTGGTGGGATTGTCCTGAACAAGCACGTTTGTGAATATTAAAAATCATGAATGGAATGGGCTATAATTTTATATCAAATACTGTAATGCAGATTAAACCTTTAACACATTCTAGCAAAAAACAATCATAATTCAGAACGTAAGAAGTACCTACATCAGTTTCTCCATTTTTTTCTCAGCCTCTTTAATGCCTTTTGTGAATGACTGAAGTTTATCCATATCTGCCCGCTTTAGCAGGAGGGAAGTGGATCAGGTCAATCTCAAAGGTGTTTTTTAATCAATTATTAATTGTTTTACAAAAACAAGTATTGCCTCAGTAATGTAAACAAAATAAATTATCAAGACATTGCACAAAATATAAATCTGTTATGGCAAATAAATTAATGTATTCTTAAGTATACATTTAATCTAAGTAACAGTAAAGAAAAAAATGTGTATTATAAATTAGAAAAAATTAAGTAATAAGCATAGAGTACAATAAAGTAATTACAAACATTATAGAGATAGAAATAACAAAACCTCTATGAAATGTGATATATATATATTTATATTTTAAATAAAGACATTTCAGTCTACATTCCTGATCCAATGCCCAGATGTACTCATGTATATTGTTTTCAAAAGGACTCACAAAAGCCTGCTGATGGCCTGCAATTATTTCCAACCTTTGTTTCCTAAAATGCAGGAAGTTCTGGATTCCACTCAAAATAGTAATTGTTCTTTTGGGCTCTGGAAGAAGGGAAGTAGATAGTAGAGTGTGAGGAACAATAAACTGTGACTGCCAACCAAAACAATTTATCTAACAAAATTGCCAAATAACTTGCAATAACAGTGTTTCTATGGCTAAAGAGCTCTTCCTGTAAACATTTTACTGAAGAAACAAGAATTATACCTAGAAACAGACATATACAGTACTGATGGTTGCCCATTAGCTTATAAAGCATCACACAATCTCAAATCACACACACAAATTGCTATATGGTACAAGTGATTTAAATAGATACAAGTGATGCACATAGAAGTGCAAGATGTAGGTTATATTAAAGCTGTCCTACTATAAAATCTTGATCTTAGCCACTAACCACTTTCTCAAAGTGAAAAAAGAATCTTGAATCTAATTTAAAATTGCAGGACATTAAAGCTAAAGTGCATGAAATCCTAATCCATAGCCTATTCCATTCCCAAATCTAAATTTAATTTACTGAATAACTTTTTTTGTTCAGGGTTGGGAGTGTATGCCACTCCTTCCACACAAAAAGCATGGCTAATTTTACTCTCTTGGACTCCAGGCAATGGCTGTGGCACAGTCATGATCCAAACACACAATCACTGAACATAAAACAGATGCTTTTCTGTCTCTAATCTATGATTAATAGTCATTATAATAAAACTAACAAAATCATTGACTTACTAGGATTGAGCAGGTCATTCAGGGAAAAGTCATATACATGGCAGACGGGTAAAAACTGGCACCTATTTGAAATTTGTGAAAAAGCCAGAGAGAGAGGGAGAGGATCTCAGTATCTGACACTTCAAATAATTGTCCACACTATTTATTTTAATGCAGTTGATGAACAGACAAAAATTTTACTTACATGCATACATAGAGACTCAAGACTGGTGTGGACCACTCGTGGAGCATCGGGTATTGGAGATTTTCTGAGAGAGGTGCCTGTTAAGAGTTAAGATCAACACAATCAGCCTCATCAACATAAATGTACCTGCCATGCACTCTTACAGTGTCATTCCAACCAGTGAGATAAAGTCCCCAAATGCCACATGTGCGCCATATAAAATGTCACCAGCTTGAATTGAAGCACTGTAAGCAATCTTTACTATACGATTAAGATCTTAATTGGCATCTAAGTTACTAAAACATTTAGACCACACACACACACACACACACACACACACACACACCTTTTCATTACTAGTTAACAAACATCCTCAAGAAGTTGTATAGTACAACTAGGTGACAGTCTGGCCCATATATTCATTAAAAGATTAACTAAAAAACACAAAAAAACCCCACACATATTTAACCTATTTTATTTTATTGACATTGTTAAATTCCTGCTTTACTACTTCCTGGTGGTTTTAAAAGTCTAGAGTTATTAGGAAAATGCTGAAATTGTTCACAGACGCTGCTTTAGGTTTTAAAATGAGCTTGACAATTAACTGCCTCACAGCTTTTGCGGTCCAGTGATATTCGCTAGTACTTTCATTGCTGGGTTTATGTCATTGAGAAGATCTAATGATAGTGCAGTCACTCAACCACTAAAGACGTGACAATTCTTAGAAGTCATTTTTATTCATACATGGTATTATCTACACATAATGCAGTCCCACCAAGTGGAGGATGACAAAAATATATTCATCACCATTACTTAAGAAAAAAACAACCTACATTTCTACAACACAAAATGTTGCCTGTGATTAATTGGAAATATTTATATTTTTTATTGTACAAAAATGTATTACTTAACACTGAAAAGAAGGAATATACCAAACTGTAATCTTTTATCTCGAACACACAAACGTTGCGTAATAAAACTGAAACATTGGCCAATATCCACACAACATAATGGGAGCTGCATGAGAGATCAGAAGAGGACAAATTCTTGGCGTGCGCCTCATTTTCACATCTGTGACCAGGACAGCGAGTCTTTTTGGTGCGTCGAGAGCATCGGTATCCTGAGTAATGTCGGCATACCACCAAGAAGGACAAACCATCTCCTCGTCGACACGAGGAACTGTCTCATGGGGCTCTCCAGGTTCTAACCCGGATTGTATCCAAACATAAATCCACAGCTGCACAACTCACTGCAGAATTAAATGCGAACTTCAACTTTCCTCTTTCCACGAAACTTCAGAAAAAACTTTTGGTCATTTGTGCCAATACCAAATGTTGGTTTCTTTACTGCAATCAATGAAAACCTTGTGCTGTGGACAACATGGAACACTGTTCTCCAATGAGTTCACCTTCACTTTCAGTGAAGTTTCAGTGAGAAGCTTAAAACTTGGAATGCTGCATGTCCAGAGTGAAGCACAAGGATGGTTTGGGCTGCAATAACATGGTATTCTTTAGGCCCACTACTTGTACCAGATGGGCATTTCACTGTAAAAGACTCCCGAACCATTTTGGAAAATCATGTGAACTCAATGGTCCAAACATTGAACCCTAAAGGTAGTGCTGTGTATCAGGATTATAATACTGCAATAGACACAGCAAAACTGGTGACAGCAATTTCATGACCACAAAGGTGAAGTTGAACATTTCCCATTTTCTACACACATCTAAATATTTTAGAGCCACTTTGGGGTGTTTTGAAGTGGTAGTTTATTGGTTAGGGCATTGGACGTTGGATCTGAAGGTCATGAGTTAAAATCCCACCCACACCAACCTGGCACTCCTAGGCCCCTTAACCTAATAGCTGCTCAGTTGTAGAACACAGATGAATGTAAGTCGTTCTGGATAAAGGCATCTGCCAAATTCCATAAATGTTTTATGGAGGAGCAAGTCAGTAAACGTTTTCCTTCATGTGCATCACGCAACAACTCGGCCACTGTTCTGCAGGAAGAATGGCTCAAAAATCCCTGCCATTGTGCCGGATTTGTCTGTCACTCTCAAGACGAATTGATGCTGCATTGGTCACAAAAGGAGGCCCTAATAATACTAATAAATTTGTGGTCTAAAACCAGGTGTTTCAATTTCATTGTACAGTGGCATGCAAAAGTTTGGGCACCCTTGGTCAAAATTTCGGTTAAATGTGAAAAGTTAAGCAAGTGGAAGATAAAATGCTCTCCAAAAGGTATAAAGTTAAACATGAAACACCCGTTTGCAATATTGTAAGCAATATCAGTGTATTGTTCTTGTTTTATACAATTTTAGAGTGAAAAGGGGAAAGCAGCTGCCTGCAAAAGAATGTTCAAATTATGTTTTTTTTTTAAAGTGGACTACATCTGAGATTTATGTGAACTAGGGGTAGAGCATAGTGTAGCGTAGGATGTTTACCATATGCAATCCTTTGTACTTGCGGAACAGCCGCTAAAAATCTGAGGACGGAGCACAAGTTTGTTTAGTCTCCTCCTCGCATTTAAAAAAAATTATTATTAAACTCGAAAATATACACACCAATGCCAGGGGTATAAAAGAAACTAGTTAGCGCAGTGTAACTGAGGATACTCACTCCGTCCCGGAAATACTATTTGTAGTTACAAGAATTTCTCTTTAGAGGAGAAAATCCTGACAATTCTGCATATCAAGGGAGTGGATGAATGAATGATGGATTGAATTGACATTTGTTAAAAGTATGCTGAAATAAGTGCAATGCGCTCATTGGTGAATGGATAATTGGATGATCATGAAGCTGTGACTCGTTTTGAATCAGACATTTTAACCAGTGTTTTAAGGATTCTTTAATAAAACCAAGGAACAGGGACAAAAAGTCCAGAACAGGGCACAACCACAATTCTACTTTATGCCAGAGTGCAACATCTACAGATTTCAGTTCTGATTCAGTTGTACTCACCAGGTAATGGCACTCAGGCCTGAAGCGATATACAAGCTGCAAGATTCTCATGTAGAGTTTCTGGATGGCATCTGCCTGCAAAATTAATATAATCTAAGACATAGCCATGCAAACCATTTAATCTGGGCAAAAGACAAAATCATGGCTCACCTTTGGATTTGGAGTGACATCGCCTTTCACAAAATGTTTCGCCTCTTGACCTGTTAAGACTTCAGTTCGAAAAAACTGCACAATGGCATCCACCTTGTATATTGGAAAAGTGTTCTCCATTATAGCTCCTATAACAAAAACAGCAAATAAATAAATAAGCTTATAAAAATATGATCAAACATTAAGCAAATGCTTTTTGATCATTTCTATAGAAATGATTATATCTAGGGCTGAAACAAGTAACAAATTATTTGCCTGGATGCTTCATTTAGTCCATTTAACTATACACGAGGCAGTGGGTTTCCCCACAGACCATTATAACTAATGCACCACCTGCTAAACTCTGGAGAACTCTGGACAGGTAAACAATTGGGAACCCTGTTTATACCACATAAAAAAAGGTTTGCCTAATTCAGACTTTTTTTCTCACTCCTGAGAATAATATAAAAAGAAAAAAAATTATAATAATAAAATTATATATATATATATATATATATATATATATATATATATATATATATATATATATATATATATATATATATATATATATATATATATATATATATATGGTTGGGGAAAGATACATCAAAATGTATTTCAAAATAAAATACCAAATACTTTAGGTGTGTCAAAATAAACTACAAAATACAGCAGCCAAACCATGTATCAAAATAAAATACTGAAGTTTTGTATTTTTAAAAAAATACTCCGAAATACTTTCACAAGTGAGCATGAAATTTCTTTAAAAACTTTCCATCAATTGGACTATTTGATCTACTGTATCCCTTCACCATTACACTACTCAGGTGATTAAATAAACAATAGCAACAGCTTTCATACATGACATTATTTGCAATAAATCTGACATATGCAACCAGTTAACAGATCAGATATTCACATACATTTCTCTGTGATCTCCCAGATGAAGTTTAGTTTTAAAAGTAACAGTTTAATGTTTTAAATTTTGCAAATGACTCAAATGTATCCTAATTTAGTTACTTGGTGTTTGGTAAAGATGGGCTGTCTTTGCATCAGCAAAACTGACAAACAAGTCATTAATAAGAAAACCACTGATGGTACCTGTATTTATAGCAACTAGTTTCTAACTAATTAATCATTTGATTGTAATCATAAATATAATATATTATGTGTCAGGCAGTCATTCATGCAATGGTATTCAAAATCATGATTCTACTAAACAGCTACTTCAAATAGGGTACAATATTTATCAATCATTGGACACCTATTTCGAAGCTGGCAGCCTGCACATGTCTTACATAATACAAAATATGAAGTCATTTTCATCAACCATATCAAATACATATTATAAAATACTATTCTACATTAGAAATACATGCATCATAAATACTGCCAATCCTTGTGTGCACACACACTCATTTTATATATATATATACACACACACACACACACACACACACACACACACACACACACACACACACACACACACACAGGCGATCAAAATTAGAGAACAATTTATAAATAATTGAACAATTCTGAAATAATGTCATCTTCACTGCTTAACAGTTGGAGTTTTTGTCCTGTCTATACCAAGCTACCAGAACACCTTTTCCACAAAATAACTAAGGCATTTAAAAAAAAAAAACATTATTTTCCAGAAAACACACTGATCAAAATTAGAGAACACTTTCAGATACCTCCCAGTTATTGGTGTTAATCTGGTACCTGGTGCTAATTTCCCTGATTATCTGTCAACCCCTATTTAACTGGCAGCCTAACTTCCAGTTTCACTGACTCTGCAAGATGGTGGGCCGTTCTAAAGTGACTGAAAGCCTCCGGCAGCAGGTTGTCCAGATGAAGGCCAAAGGGATGACCCTATCAGCCATAGCAAGACAAGTTGGTCGTTCCAAATCTGTGATTTCAAGAATATTGAATCTTTACATCACAAACTCATTCAAGTCCGCCAAGAAGGCTGGTCGTCCACAAGAGAGGACAGGATACTGCAGAGGATCTCAATGGACAATCATTTCCACACTGCAGCTGGAATTGCTCACCAGTTCAGCGCTGAACAGGGTAAGGATCTGTCTCGTCATACAGTGTCTCGACGTTTAAGAGCATTTGGACTGAAAGCCCACTCTGCAGTGACCAAACCTCTCATTAGCAGAAAGAATCAAACGGCTAGACTAAGCTTTGCTGCGGAGCATGTTGTGCGGACAGAGGAGAACTGGTCCAAAGTTCACTTCAGTGATGAAAGCAAGTTTAATTTATTTGGGTGAAAGACTGAACCCAAAGTGTATAAAGAAGTCAGTGAAAAGTGGAGGAGGAAGTGTCATGGTTTGGGGCATGTTTTCCGCAGCAGGAGTTGAGCCTCTTATACAGCTACATGGCAGAGTGAATGCAAATGTTTATCAGAACCTTCTTCAACAACATATGGTTCCTTACCTGCGTCCATCACCCAATCAGCCCGCAGTGTTCATGCAGGACAACGCTCCATGTCACACAGCAAAATGGGTAAAGCAGTTCCTTGAAACTGAAAACATTGAAATAATGACATGGCCTGCCCAGAGTCCTGATCTCAACCCAATAGAGAAAGTTATGGCCAAGAAACCCACTACAGTCACCGAACTGTGGAGGAGACTGGAAGAAGAGTGGACCAAAATCACACCAGAGCAGTGTGAGAGACCAGTGCTGTCCTGTGGCCACAGATGTGCTGAAGTCATTCAGAGCAGAGGCCTGTACACTTCCTACTAATTGCTGACTGTTGTAACCTTCAGAAAATTTTGTTGTAATCTTTTTCCATGCTACAGTCATTGTTGTTCATTAAATTGATCAGTGTTTTTTCTCCAAAATAAAGTTTTTATTTAAATGCCTTAGTTATTTTGTGGAAAAGGTGTTCTGGTAGCATGGTATAGACAGGACAAAAACTCCTTCAACTGTTGAGCAGTGAAGATGAGATTATTTCAGAATTGTTCATAAATTGTTCTCTAATTTTAATCGCGTGTGTGTGTGTGTGTGTGTGTGTGTGTGTATATATATATATATATATATATATATATATATATATATATATATATATATATATATATACACATACATATATACACACACACACACACACACACACACACACACACACACACACACACACAGGCGATCAAAATTAGAACAATTTATAAACAATTTAACAATTCTAAAATAAATACACACACATACATACAACACACACATTTGTGTATACAGTATCCACCAATGATAACCGCTAGCTAACCAATCTTTTTTTTTTTTTAGCAACGAGCATATCTAAAAATAAATAAAACACAGCAAATTGATACATAAGGGAAAACACTGTACCATCTTTTTCAACATTTTCTTTCGCCATTTATAAAATAATACAATAACAACTATAACATTAAGTTGAAATTCTAAAATATACAAACCGCCTATGTTTACCTGCCTTCGCCGCCGTTTTCCGTTGTCAAATTTAAACTTTCGGCGGTTCTGTCGTCACTTCCGCCCAAAGTTCCTCTACGCCGTTTACCATTACTAGCGAAATGTACATACTGCCACCTACTGTTTTTGTTGTGTCTATGTTACGTTGTCTATTTAACTTCTAATTAGAGTAGTCATTTTTCTTTTCTAGTACACCAAATTTCAGAAACCAGTTAATATAAGTACACCCTACTTATTTCCAGTTTTAAGAGAGTAATTAGAAGCCATGTCTTTCTAATTAAATGAACAACATTAGTTAATCCTTGAAATGTACTTCCATACGAGCTGAACTTTGGTACTCTGGAACACTCTAGTATGTGTTTATATCATACCTCACAGAAGAAAATCAGCCATGTGAACTTATTGTTGCTGATCATTAATTTTAAAAGGGTCATAAGCTCCTCTCCAAACAATTGGAAATTTCCCATTTTACAGTGATTTCATCTTTATTTCTCTTAACAAATGGAGAGTCCAAGGACAGACCATTTAATGCTCAAAGATAAATGGAAAAACCCACATGTTACATCAAGTGACCTACAGGCTTTTTTAAGTCCATTAAATGTTTGCAAGCAAATATGGCTTTCATTAAAGGGTGGTCAGGTGGAACCCCTTGTCTACAAAAAAAAATATGGCAAAATACAACGTGTTGTTTAGTAGAAACACAGGAGCTGAGAATTTTTGCATCATTATTTCCAACGATAAACTCCACTTTATACCGAAATGTCGAAAATGTGAGGCCATTTGTACAGCAGTTTACCCTGAGCTGAAATCAAATCATGCAACCAGACAACAATCCACTGCAAACAGCAAATCTATAAAGAAGAAAAAAAAATCAATGTGTTGTAATGACCAAGGTAAAGTCCAGACCTTAAGTCGAGATTTTGAAGAAGCTGTGTACAATTTTATACCCTCAAACACTGAAAACACTGAACGTATATATTGTAAAGAAAAGTTAGTGAAAAGTGTGAGAGGACTGATAAATGTGTATAGAAAGCATATAATTGCTAAATGTAGTTATTTTTATTATTGAATATATTGTTGAATATTAGGGTGGACTTATGTTTTCCGGTCCATGTACCTTCTGGTATTTAATTTACATTTTAAAAAGAGAATCTGAAAAATTAAAAAGTTATATTTTCTTCTAATACTCCAGAACCAGACTACAGAAAAACAAGTAATTTTCTCGTTTCCTTGTAGATTCAAGGGAAATAAAATAAAGGTGAAACTAAACCAGAAAAATGCTTGGTTTTATTTTTATGTATAATTGCAGAACTACAGAAGCCACAGAAGTTTACTACGTCTCATGACGTTTTGTGCGAACTATGGCTGGAACTATCCATGATGCTGCACCAAGAACATTCATTGTGATCAGCATAAAAGCATGTTCTAGAGGCAGCATCATCATGGCATTATGGGTAATAACCATAACCATATTTGGCAGCGGGTGCATAATGTTTATTATCCATGATGCTGTGATGATCCTGCCTCTAGTACAAGCTCTTAAACCAAATGCAGAGAAACAATAAGTACTGATCACAAGGAAACAATGTTTGCTATGTCTAGATCACGAGAAAATTAAGTCATGATCATGACAAAACAACTGGTTATGTAATCATCATGAGAAAACACAAACTGCATTTTTCCAACTGTCACTTTTCCAAGACTCAATGTAGTGTCCTATAATCAGCTTTATTTCACATTACACTAAATAGATATGTCACATGTTGGACTGTTATGTTGTGTCACATCAGAAATTAAATGACACATGCTGTTCACTCCTTGCGAGCCAATTTCAGTAACTGTGTGTACTTATGATGGAGTCTTTGTAGAATATTTGCTACGTTACGCGGTGACCTCTTTAAATAAAGTTATCAGGCTATATATCAGTGGTGAAGTTGTGGCTCAGCAAAAAGGCCCAGCAAAGGTTGTACTTCCTTCACCAACTGAGGAAATTCAACCTGTCACAGGAGCTGCTGAAACCATTCTACTCTGCCATCGTTGTGTCTGTCCTGTGTAGATCAATACCAAACCAAATCAGACATCAAGAGGCTACAGCAGACGGTCAGGACCGCTGAGAGGATTATTGGTGCCTCATTCCTTGTGTGTGTAAACATACTTGGTAATAAAGCTATTTCTGATTCTTATTCTAATATTAGCCAACATTCTCTATTCCACCTGGATGTTTGCGAGATGATGTGTTTGCCTTTAAAATAAATATTTAGCACTGATCATTCTTGATTCTCAGTCATTTATATTTTTCCTTACAGAGTTGCCACAACACTGGATTTAATTTACTTTCATTTGCAAAGCAATGCAATTCACATACTGTGAATTCTAAGGATTCACTGAGTGCCCTCTAGTGACTACTCATGGAAATAGCAGGCAGAATCCCTATTGAATCAAGTGACTCGTGAGACTCGGATCCTTTCACTGAATGATTCAGAATGATTTAAACCGTTAACTGATTCATCTCTACAGTCAACGCTCCTACTACTTCCGGCGAAATTTATATCCCTAATCCCTATCCCTTCTTACAGCAGTGTACAGTGATAGGAAACATCTCCCCAGTATCAAGGCCAGAGTAAATCAATTAACAAAAGCTATTTTACACACGTTTATTGTTTAACGAAATCACTTAAAATGTGGTCATTTTTAGCATTGGAGGCACGCTAAGCAAAACACGTTAATAGATAACACTCATTATTAGTTAATAACCCTTTGTTGCCTAAATATATTTACAATTACTGTATAAAAAATCAGTTTTTGCTGTCAAGCAGATGCTGAATTGTATGCAGATTGTTAATTTGAATATAGCACATACAAACAAATCCTCCAGTATCAGGGATATAGATTATTTTATTGATGCTGGTATTGATCAGTTCCTTCAGCTAACAATCTTAAATGCAAAAAAAAAGATCCCAAAATCAGCAGAATGTCATAAAATTAGCAAAAAGTCACATGAGAAAAAGTCTTACTCATTGAACTCTCAAAAGCAGTGTGAACAGGTGAACATTGCACTTTGCACCTTTGAATACAGTCTCTTACAATTTGGACGTTTGCAGACTTCCGGTGTTAGGATAGTCTAAGGTGGACCTTGATGTTTCTTTTTTTTAAAAATCCCTTTCAACATCAGATGAAGGCTGCTCCCTCTTCTTCCTTGCATTATGATTGCTCTCGGATTGTTCATTACTGCTGCTTTTTTTTGTCAGTACTCAAATTACTGCTGCTTTCATCTTCAGAAACATCACCTAGTGATAATGCTGTAGGTCTGTAGTTTCTGAGACAACTGTCATCACTTTCGACTTATGGAGCCCTGGTTTTCATTCCACCAGCTCGCCTCCCGTAGAAAGTTGATTTGTTTATTTAGTTCTGCCTAAAAATAAATAGTAGAAATTGCATTTATATCCCAACATGCTATTTTTACAATAGTATTGCAATGCAATGAATGCTATTTTACAATTCAGTATTATCTGTCCAGTCCAGTTTGGTGTTCAGATGAACACCCAGGTATTTGTCAGAGTCCACTCTGTCCTTTCCCTGAATGTTCACTGGTGATAGTGAAGTTTGTTTGTTCATACGGAAATCCAACACCAGTTCTTTTGTTTCCCTCTCATTTATCTGGAGGCAGCTCCGTTGACACCAGTCCACAAAGTTCTAGATCAGTCCTCTGTACTCCCTGTCATCATCATCTGTGATCAGGCCAATGATGGCAGACTTATCAGAGAACTTCTGCAGGTGACAGGTTGCTGAGCTGATGTCTGCAGTGTAGACAGTGAAGAGAAACGGGGCCAGAATAGTTCCCTGAGGGGCTCCAGTGTTGCAGACAATCATGCCAGACTCATAGTCACAAGTCCTCACAAACTGTGGTCGGTCTGTGAGGTAATCCAGTATTAAGGTAGACAGATGATGGTCCACTCTTATGTAATCCACCTTATCCCTTAGGAGCACAGGTTGGATGGTGTTAAAAGCACTAGAAAAGTAAAAAAAAAACATAAATCTCACTGTGCTCCCAGCCTTTTCCAAGTGTGAAAAAGCCCTATTTAGGAGGAAGATGACAGCGTCTTCCACTCCAATGCCAGGCTGGTAGGCAAACTGAAGTGGATCAATTGATGGGCTCAGCAGAGGTCGGAGATGAGTAAGCACCAGTCTCATTGGGTGCGAAGCCAGTGCTACTGGTCTGTCTTTTGGGCGCAACGTTTTTTGGTACAGGTACCATGCAGGATGTCTTCCACAACTGTGACACCTTCCCCAGGTTCAGGCTCAGACCAAACATGTAAAAAGAATATGCCACAAAGCTGGTCTGCACGGGTCTTAAGGAGCCTGGAGCTGATGCCGTCTGGGCTCGCAGCCTTCCTTGCTTTGATCTTTATGAGCTCTATTCTTACCTGGGCTTCTGTGAGTATGTAGTGGGGTGCTGGGGGAAATTGTTAGGGGGAAAAGGTTAGGTGTGTTGTGGGAAGGCTGTGAGCTGATAGCAGTGAAGAGAGAGGTGGGGCTTGGGTAGTGTTCCAATGCCACTCTGACTTACCTGTTTGATCTTTCAGCTATCTAGCTATCTAGCCCCTTATTAAAGGTCAACTTTCATGAATTAAAAACTTATTTTTTCTGAGTTTCCTCTCTTTTTGATTTCCTTTCCGTGCATCAATGAAGAATGAAGTAAATTGATCGACCAGAGGGTACATGGACATTTATATATATATATATATATATATATATATATATATATATATATATATATATATACACACACAGTAAGCCCCCGTTTATTGAGGTGGTTACGTTCCAAAACTGCCCACGATATTTGAAAAACGGACAAAGCACAAAAATGCTATTATTTGTATACAGTACTGTTTTGTTTTAACATTTTACTTTATTATATAACTGATATATTTTTTTTTATTAATAAATTTCATTATTTTAGCATAAAACTCCATAAAAACTATTCCCTATAAGTTTTTTGGTCTATCGTGCTATCCACTAGAGACGGGAAGTCAGGTGTGACAGAGAAGTATGTGAGGGTGGTGCACGACATGTATGAGGACAGTGTGACAGCAGTAAAATGTGCAGTACTACAGAACGGTTTAAATGTGTAGGAACTACAGAACGGTTTAAAGTGGAGAATTGCATCAAGGTTTGGCTCTAAGCCCTTTCCTGTTTGCAGTGGTGATAGACAGGTTGACGGACGAGGTCAGACAGGAGTCTCGGTTGACTATGATGTTTGCGGATGATATTGTGATGTGTGGTGAGAGTAGGGAGCAGGTTAAGAATAGCCTGAAGAGGTGGAGGTACGTGCTGGATAGAAGAGGAATGAAAGTCAGTAAGAGAAAGAGTATATGTGTGTGAATGAGAGGGAGGGCAGTGGAGTGGTGTGGTTGCAGTGAGAAGAGGTAGTAAAGGTGGTGGAGGTCAGGTACCTGGAGTCAACAGTGCAAAGTAATGAAGAGTGTGTTAGAGAAGTGAAGAAAAGAGTGCAGGCAGGGTGGAGTGGGTGGAGAAGCGTGGTAGGAGTGATTTGTGATAGAAGCGTATCTGTGAGAGTGAAAGGGAAAGTTTATAGGACTGTGGTGAGACCTGCGATGTTGTATGGTTTAGAGACAGTGGCATTGACTAAAAGACAGGAGGTGGAGCTGGAGGTAGCAGAGCTTCAACTATATATATAGTATTTTCTTTCTTTTTTGTCATTAAAAAAAATATATATATTTGGTCATAGAAATGATTCTTGACATGTTGAAGATAGATAGCAAAGATGGCAGCACTTTTGGTGACGTGTCTGTTTTATGACGTCATATGGTAACCTTTAGACTTGGACAAACCCGTCAGGTCGAACTCTGTGTGGGAATTCCAAATCGAAGTTGGAAATTTTCTGGGAAACAAAAAGCAGCATCTGGGTGTAGCAGCATGTCACACGTCCAGGGGGGGAAAAGGCAATTTCCGTTGAAAAGAAATGACAAAAAGGTTACACCATATGCAAGCAACATCTTTACTAAATAAACTAAATGCCAATATTCCGGGTCAGGAAAATTGCAGTTTTCCACCTTGCTTTTTGCTTTTTTTTTTGTTTTCCACAAAAGATGTGTGATCCATTGATATTCTCATATCAGGGAACTCTTCTGAGCTTCCAGCCAATCCGAACACATGGGGCGGGACTCATTGAAAAAATACACACGTCCATGTCCGCTCTGATTTCCGGGTTGGCGAGTTTCTGCAGGTGCCAATTCATCCACGTCACTTTGTTTTCGCTGTCTCACTCACACACACACACACACACACACTCATACACTGGAGCACTTTTTTATCCACCTGGTTGATCTCATATTTACTTCTCACCGCAGGCTGTCATGTCATTACTAGAGACAGACGACACTTATGATTTCGTCTTTAAAATCGTGTTGGTCGGGGATGTCGGCGTGGGAAAAACCTGCGTGGTCCAGAGGTTTAAGACCGGCACCTTCATCGAAAGACAAGGAAACACAATCGGAGTGGACTTTACAATGAAGACCATGGACATCCAGGGCAAAAGAGTCAAGGTTGGGGTCTGACAAATGTAATGACTATTTTAGATACTTAAGAGATATTTTGTAAAACGAGACTTGGCGTGTGTTTTTTATTTTTATTTATTAATCTTTTTCATTTTATGTACATTTCCTGTACATCTCTGTATTTTGTCAGAGTTGTAAACTGCTTGGTTATTGTTTTATTGTGTGTATTAGCATTTTTGTACATTTATTTGCTCCTCTAACTTTATGCCACAGTAATAATTACTGATACAGAATTTCTGCAAATGATTTAGATAGAAATGACAGCAGGAAATTATTATAAGGTAAAAATTCTGACCTTAATAAGTGTTATTTCTGTTATTTCTGTGGTGGGGAAGCAAACAAATAAACCATATAGACAGGGAATGGAATGGACAAGTTGAATGGAATCTACAAAAAAGAAAAAAGAAATGTTAAGGAACCAAATAGTATGCTTAAAAGCACTGAAGAAAAAAATCACCAAAAAAATCAGAGATGAAAGGAGTCTGGTTGCATCAGCATCAGGTTTCAAGGCACTTGTGTGATTTTATGTGATGGCAGTGTGTCAAAATTAGCAGTTTATAAACTAACACAGTTCTGCAGAATCGATCCTTTTCACCAGTGTCTTGTGATGATGTGGCTTGAGATTTTCCTCAGGTCCAGATGACGACATCTGAACTCTCTTGGTTTAATCACTAAGGGCAATTTAGTTGCAAAATCACAGAGAAGACTCTGTGTTCATACTTTCTTATCAGACTTTACATTGGCATACGTTTGCTGTGTGTGTGTGCGTGTGTGTGTGTGTGTGTGACATAGAGAAAGAGTGAGAGAAAAAGAGTAAACGAGAGCACCAGAGACATTGTAATGGATGACTCAGCAGAACATCAGTACATTGTTGTTTGACACCAGGTTCTATGTTCGATGAATGTTCGGTCTCTTTCACCCAAGTCAACTCCCTGAGATTGCAATCTTTCTCTGATCTCTTACAGATTCACGTCATGCGAGTATTTTTATTCATCAAGCTGCTTTTAATTTACAAACCGCACTCGAACGATAAATTAAACAATCAATGCATTAGATCACAATATCACAATAACTACAGTTATTACAGGACTTCCAATCCAATCCAAACAATTTGCATTAATGTTTATAATCAGCATGGGATCTTTAGTGAAATCTGAGTATCACTATTATCACTTGTATTTAAGATTCAAAAAATTTTCCTTCTTCTAAATATAATGTGGTTTAATCCTGAGCTCTGGTTACTGTCTGTGTTTTCCTGGTGTTCATGTTTCCTATGAATTCCCTGGTTTCCTCCCACTGTCCACACATGCCAGTAGGTGAATTGACTAGACTAAATTGCCTCTAGATGTGAATGAGTGTGTAAATGTATTCCAGCAAAGGTAAATTCTCCCGAGTGTCCAGCATTGCTGTTGTTACTTAGGATGAATGAATCTCTTTGAAATAAATAAATAATTAATTTTGTTGAACAGTTGCAGATTTGGGACACAGCAGGGCAGGAGAGGTTTCGGACCATTACGCAGAGCTACTACCGCAGCACGAACGGGGCCATAATCACATACGACATCACCAAAAGAGCATCCTTCATGTCTGTGCCCAGATGGATGGAGGATATCAAGAAATATGGTGGCTCTAATATTGCCACGCTTTTAATAGGTCAGTAGATAGAGTGATAGATCGATCAATTGATTAGTCACTTTACACATATCAGAGGAAAATTTACAGTTTCATATTAATATTAGATGTTGTTCTAAATCTTGTTGTTAATACAACAGCTCAGGGAGCCGAAAGAGCAAAATTTGCAATGATTTCTGGTTGGAAATGATTGTATACTGTCACTCCCCTGTCAGTTGGAGCGTGGGAATCTGTTTTGTTGCCATTGCCTTCATATAATGAGGCTGGGTGGATGGGTGGGAACTGCCAGTGTCCAAATTAGAGAGAGCATCATCTGCATCTCTTTAATATTGGCGTGTGGCTGTGGAGATTTGTGCTCGTTCAGTCACAAGGGCATTATTGAAATCAGGAACTGGGGTGCACTCACATTTATCCCAAAGGTGTTTCCCAGAGCTCCATACAGTAGCAGGCCATTCAAGATGTTCCACTCTAATCCATGTGAAGCATATCTTCATGGAGCTGGCTTTGTGCACAGGTTTGGGTCTCCTAGTTCCAGTGAAGTAAAAAAATGTAAACAAAAAGAAATTGCTACCACATTTTATACAATTGTGTATCGGGAATTTTGTGCTAACAGTGACCAGATTAACACCATCCACATCACTTCCTGTTTTCAGTTATAATTCTCTGTTCAAATTTTGAAAGGAGGTAATGATATTTTTGCTTGTCTGTAATTTTACATTTTCATATACAAGGAAGTTTATAGGTAACAGTAAGTTACACTCTAAACCTCCTAAGTACATCTGTGTGACTCTAGTAAAAAACTGGATGTAATTTGAAGCAGTTATTTACACGTTTTACTTTTATTTTCCACCAGTATTACTCTATTAATGTTTTTCCTCAACCCAAAATTGTTTCTGTTTAAACAGGTAATAAATCCGACTTATCTGACGAGCGTGATGTTTCGTTTGAGGAAGCTCAGGCGATGGCTCACCAGCTGGACTTCATTAGCGCCGTCGAAACGTCTGCCAAAGACTCCAGCAACGTGGATGAAGCGTTTAATCATATGGCAGATGAGCTGATGCTGAGACACGGCGGGCCCGTGTTCAGAGACAGCGTAACCGACAGCTTCAAGCTCAACAGCAAGGATGTGAGCGCAGAGGCCTGGAGCTGTAGCAGCTGTTGATGCTGGTTTTAAATTTTATGTTTTATTTTGTTTTTTAAGTCATGTTGGCCTGCAACTTATCACAGGGCTCCTTTATGTGAATCCTGGTTTAACCAGCAATGTTGACAGAATCTTCAGTTGTTAATTGATTAAATGATCTACACCTCCGATTTTCAGGAAGTGCTAGCTGGCCATATCAGGCACAAAACTTCAAATCGACGTTTTAAGAAAGGCGAAGAAGTAAGAAAGGAGTAGTGGAAAATGCAATGCACAGAAATGATTAGAGTAGCTGTTGCTTGGATTTTATAGGAACCTTGTCGATCGTACAATCATTATAATCAGAGAGTGATTAGACATCTGATTTCTCCTTCCTTAAGTCCTCAAACCAGCCTTATATTAGCTGTAGCTAAACATGTAAAAAAGTTTCAATCAATCTGTTTGTTCTGAAAGTTCAACCTGCAGAATGTGGAATGAAGTGAGAATAGTCTCATATGCCACTGATTTCTCATCTGACCTGTTCACGAGCGCAGACTAGCCAGATGGCAATTAACTTTCTTTAAATAGTTAATTGTAAATGTCATAAGTGTGAAGCAGACACAACATTCTTCTTACACTTAGTGTACATATGTATTCCAGTGGTTGCTTCTTTATCTGAGCATTACATATCTCACAGTCACCTCAAAATAAGCTCCAACTCCCCCAATCCTATATCCTAATCCCATTTGTACATACACAGCTTCATGATTTGGAATAGCAGAGATCGTTTGTTAGGTTGTAAAAGAGGCAATCAGAAGAGAACTACTGTCCATTTTTTAAACAGCAAACTTGCCTCTAATATACAATTTTGGGAACATATGTCTAGTCTGAGTCTTGCTGGCATCAAAAGAAGAATGTCCATTTTTTTCTAGTCATCTATAGAGACATTTCAAAATATTTTTAATGAATACATTTATATATTTTTATTATATAAAGATTCCAAGTAAAACAGAATTAGAGGTGAGCACAGGCTACCTAATGATAAACTGCTAGTTGTGAGAGTCCCAGACTGTTAGATTTGCATCATAGCTTAGGCAAAACTACAGAAGCAAATGCCAAACATATCTTGTAATTTGGGGGTAAATGGGACATTGTATAAGCTGCAGTTTTGGCTGTACATGACTGCCTTGGATACTAAATCTGCTCCGAGCCAGTGCTGAGATTTCTAACGTTGAACTTTAATGCTGGATTGATGTTAGATCACATTGGACAAATTGTTCGAACCAATATACTTTATAATGTCCTTTATTCACTTTTTACAAAGTATTCTTTTTGTCTAGCACTTTTGACAATAGACATTGCCACAAAGCAGCTTTCCGAAGATCTAGGCTTACATCGAGACTCTTAATGATCAAGCCAGGGGTGCCAATGCAAAAATCTCCATGTCGACTGATTCACTACTTGTCTTACAGCACATCATCAGAATGTCGCTGAAAGTGAATTATTACTTGCCAACTAAGGCTTGGGGGGAGTCAACTCAGAGCTGATGACCTGTATAAGACCACAGCAGTCAGATTATGTATGTCCCTTGAAATGCTTTTACTCAAAATCTAACATCTGCCATTATTACCAATTTTTGTGCTCATTGTGCAATTTTACAAACACAAGCAACAGGTGGTTTATAGTATTAAACTGAAAACATATTGAGTGTGTAGGGTTTGAGAACCCTGGCTGTGTTGTTAGCATTAAAACTTGATAACGTTATTTATTCAAAGGGTATGTCATACAAATAAGGGTGAAATAACATGAAGAATTTGATGCTCTCTAGGTATGTTTTAGCACATTTTAATAAGGATGTAAGATTTTTGTTTGTAATTGTATTAGAAAGTTAAGGTTTTTTTTTCTTTTTATAAAACATTTCCTAAATATTTAAAAATTCTATATTTTCACTATTTTACAGACTTGGTAAGAAGAAATGAGCCATATAATTAACTCAATTTATAGTTATTGATTTTCATTGATATTAATCAAAAAGGTTAGAGGAAAAATCTAATTTTATGACATTTATACTATTTATGTCCAAATTATACAAACTGTCAAAGTTTTCAAAATCACTTTAATACATGTTTAATATTAATAAAAAACTTTTTATAACTACTTTCAGTAATGAAATGCAGTATATAAAGGAATTTTTTTTGCAGAGTGTGTTTACAGTTTTGAGAAGATTTATTATTTGCCTTTTTGTGCTAAACAGTTTTTACTTGGTTTTGGATTACGATGCCAATGACTTGTGAATGGTAAAGCAATGTTCCTGATTCAGTGTGTTAAGTGCCTTTTTTATCCAGTTTGGATATTGTTTGAATGGTGATAGTCTTTTTCTAGGTAAATAAAACATGATGCATTTTTATCCTGATGTTTGATCAAAAATTTGTATGCACAATAATTGAATGTTCTACACCATAGCTGTTCATATTGAATTTTCAATTATTTTATGAATAAAATTTTTGGAGCATAAATGCTTGGTTTGGCTTGAGTTTAAAGCTTCTTTGTGGACCTCTGATCCAAATATGTGCCTTTTGAACATCCACATTCCACATTTAGTCCCTATTTGCTGTTACAATAACCTCCACTATTCTGGGAAGGTGTTTCTCTAGATTTTGGAGTGTGTTAGTGGTGATTTGTGCTCATTCAGCCACAAGGGTGTTAGTAAATTCAGGTACTAATTTAGAGTGAGGAGGCCATATATATATATATATATATATATATATATATATATATATATATATATATATATATATATATACACAGTACAGACCAAAAGTTTGGACACACCTTCTCATTCAAAGAGTTTTCTTTATTTTCAGGACTATGAAAATTGTAGATTCACACTGAAGGCATCAAAACTATGAATTAACACATGTGGAATTATATATGGAATTATATACATACCAAAAAAGTGTGAAACAACTGAAAAATGTCATATTCTAGGTTCTTCAAAATAGCCACCTTTTGCTTTGATTACTGCTTTGCACACTCTTGGCATTCTCTTGATGAGCTTCAAGAGGTAGTCACCTGAAATGGTCTTCCAACAGTCTTGAAGGAGTTTCCTGAGAGATACTTGGCACTTGTTGGCCCTTTTGCCTTCACTCTGCGATCCAGCTCACCCCTAAACCATCTCGATTGGGTTCAGGTCCGGTGACTGTGGAGGCCAGGTCATCTGGCGCAGCACCCCATCACTCTCCTTCTTGGTCAAATAGCCCTTGATGCCTTCAGTGTGACTCTACAATTTTCATAGTCATGAAAATAAAGAAAACTCTTTGAATGAGAAGGTGTGTCCAAACTTTTGGTCTGTACTGTATATATATATATATATATATATATAAAACACGGTCTTCTTAGAAATATTTAGAAATGTGTTGTTATTAAAAAAGATAATTGTTGGGCCACAATGATTGTACATAGCACTATCTAACACTACAAAGTTACCTCACTACTGACTCTGCAAATTTTTTGTGTCATGTGATTAAATCAGATGATAGTTTCAACTGCCAAACACAATGCAACTTTATCATGAATTGTATACCTGAGACGTAATGCTTGAGTGGGATAACATTTTATTACCATTTCAATATCATACCATTTCTCAATACCTTCAATAATTCTGAACAGAAAAGAAATTCGTTGCACATGCAATTCTGTTCGAGTGGTAGCGATTTCATTCTGGTGGCTTTCGTTTAATTTTCTTTAGCTATGAGGTTAACCATCCTTAGGTTTGATTCTACAGTATTTCTTAAAGATTAAACATAGAGAAGAAATAAAATGAGATTATTCATAGTTTTCATGCCACTACAATGTGCAAGAGAGCAGGACTATTTATACCACATGTCTCTCAGCTGTGTAAGGCACTGTAAAAGAAAAAAAAAAAAAGAAAATTTAAAATTAGTAATTATTCAGTAATACTTAAGTAGTAATGAAGTGGTGTGGCACAAACACAGACCAGATCTGCAACCTCAACTGACCAACACATTAGTGAAGAAATATAACAATAACTTAAAAAAAGAAATACAAATAAAGTAAAACCTATAAGGAGCTTAACAGGACAGTACAGTATATAGACCAGCTTTAAATAACATTCAGAAACGTGATTAATTGTATTATTTAAATTTAAAACAGACATTTTTTTTTTTTACCAAATGCTGGTTTAATAATAATAATAATAATAATAATAATAATAAAATAATTAACAATTGTTGGGATTAAAGAAACTGGTGAATTAAAATAATTATAATGTACAGATAAGACCTTTAAAATAAATGTAAAAGCCTGACCTAAATAATTCACATACAGTCAATCAATACTGTACTGTATAAATATTCTAACAAAAAATTTAAAATTGGCCTCAGTTACTATAAAGAAAAAAACAACGACAACAACAAACAAAAAAACCTACATTTTGTAGTACAATATGGTAAAATTAGAAAATTTGTGTGGTAAATGTGTTCAAAACACAAAGGACAATCATCTAATTAGATGGTTCTGATGTGGTAATACAGTCTTGTAAGCCTTTTATCATATCTAGTCATCTCATACATATGTGTAATATACCACAGTGTCTTGTATTGTGCTTTATGGATCATAGTCTGTCCTTCTAACTATGTATATTTTATGTAATAACGTTCCTAGAAATGGCGAGACAGTAAAAGCTTAAGCTTCTTGTATTCAGTGTTTCCATGTGACTAAACCTTAGTTACAAATTTCTCCATTTCGAAAATGAGTTCGACAGCAGCGTGAACATCTTGGACGACATTGTAGGGCTCGATCAGCGCAGGCTCGACTCGAAAGTCGCGGTGTCCATGGAACACAGTCTCTTTGATGCACTGGTTGGTGCCTTTCAGCAGCTCGGTGTGCGGGTTATACACGCCTGTACACACCAGGATAGACTTGCAGGATGTGGCAGAAGGAGACGCTAACTCACTTTCCCAGTCGTTGTCTGTGTCCTCGTCCTGAGAGACGGCCGCTCCTGTGCCGGTCAGAGCTTGTTGCATTTGGCCGCTCTTCCTGGACATCCGTTCCTTGAGGTAGCGGTTGTAGAGGTTTGCACCGTAGATGTCCGTCATGAGGTTGTCTCTAGGGTATTTAGAGGAGACCGGAAGTAAGAAAAATATGATCTATTTAGGTCACGTGAATGGCAGTAAACATTTTATATTTAAACAACAAGAACAAAATCCGTTCAGACCACAGGGCTGAATACTCAAATCTGATTCCTGGTTCTATTCTATTTTGGGGAGGTGGTAGCTTAGTGGTTGAGGCATTGGACTTTGAATCAGAAGGTCGTTAGTTCAAGCCCAGTCACACCAAGCTCCCACTCTTGGGTTGGTCCATGAACAAGGCCCTTAACCCCATAGCTACAAATGTAAGTCGCTACGCATAAGGGCCAAGTGGCTTATTATTATACTGTTCGTTATTGTTTCTATAGTAACAATGTCAGGAGAAGTAAAACATGAGACACGTGATACATTTTTTTTGACAAATGATGACATAAAAAACACATTTTCAACCAGATAAAAAACGTGAGAATGCAATGTGAGAATAACCAGCTTTATATTAGTGCAAATATAACAAACAAAGAAACACAACACTACATAATTAGATGAGAAAACCAGAACTTAGCCACATTAGCCACAAAGACCAAAGTGGGACAAACAGTGCGGTATAACGTAAGGCTATATAAACTATCTGTGAATGCGAATCTGGCGGAGAGATCACATGACATAGTGCAATGGCGAATAGGAAGTGTAGTCCCCAAGCACAATCCTGAAAATACGATTTTGTTTTATAAAGAGACATTTATTTATCATTTTGGAAAGTGTCGCAGTCAGGAGTGAAGCATTAAAAAAAAATACTAATTTTAAGTTTCTTGATACCGTGAGAAGCTGCATTCTTCAGTGGGTGAGTGAGTAAACAAGGAGAAGAGACTGGCGAAGGAACTTCTATTTGTAGCTGTCACAATGTAAAAGATAACAGGAAGTAACCTGTTTCGCAGGCATTCCAAATCATTGAAGGTCGCTACAAATGACTCAAAATTGCACCGTGTTGTTTTTCATTGACAGGAAGCGAAACAACTTCAGGGTTAGGCTGCATTCTACTACCCCATCATTTTAATAATTATCGGCATGTCCCGCCATGCCCCCCTGAAAAGTATTAAAACAAGGCAACCTCACACCTGACATAACCCAAATGCAGTCTTCTCTTGTGATGCTGTTTGAGACTTGTACAATAGCTACTTTCAGTTGACTGATTGGGAGGTGAAATGCTGCTCATATAGATTAAGATCCATTTTTCCACTTCAAATCCTTTTTGTGTTGTTAGTAAGTTTAAGATCATTATCTTGCTGAATGAATTTTATTGGGAAGTTCCTCCCAATTAATCGGGATGCATTTCTTGATAAACTGGCAGACAGAATGTTTCTGTAGGCTTCTAAATTCATTCTGCTGCTACCATCATAAGTGACATTATCAATCAATCATTAGGAAGCGTGTTCCAGAAGCAGCCATGGCAAGAATCCGAATCATGACTCACTTTATCCACCATGCTTGACCAGTGGGCTTTTATGTTTGGGATCATTAGCAGATCCTTTCTTTCTAAACAATCTGGTCTTTCCATCACATTGGTAGAGGTTCGTTTTTGTCTCTAATTCTGCTTCCAATAGCTTCACCCCTGTATATGTTACTGGTGATACTGGTACTATTTCTTTTTTGTTTCATCTTGTTTTTGAGGTTTTTTCCCAAAAAGGCTGACCTTTTTTATGTCTGCTTGTCAGTACACCAGTGGTTTTATTTTTTTAGGACATTCCAAAATGTTGTATTGGCTTATGCATTAGATTTTCCATATTTCCCCCATCTTTAAAATACCTTGATTTTCTCTCATATTCACATTCAGGGCTATTAAGATTAAAAAAAAAAAAAAATCAAGGTAATAGGACACGACAACAAGAAGCACTGATCAATCATTGTTCCAATATTTCTGACCATTTGATAAATTGTGTAGTTTTAACCAAAAGTTACCAATATGTTTGACACATCTAGATGTAAATATCAGGAAATTAGACCTAAAATTCTGATCTATTATCTCATATTTTTTATTAAAAAAAAAAACAATACTTTGAGGGAGGAAAATGTATGTATATTATAGATCATTTAAATCCAGAGAATAATCAATTTTAATAAAAGTACAAAAATGCAATGCATCCAGAAATTATTCACAGCGCTTCATTTTTTTCACATTATATTTTACCGCCTTATTCCAAAATTGATTCAATTCGTTGTTGTCTTAAAAATTCTACAAACAATATTCCATAATGACAACGTGACAGTAGTTTGTTTTGAAATCTTTTTTTTTCTCTCAAATTTATTAGAAATAAAAAATGGAAGAATGAAAAAAATCACATGTACATAAGTATTCTCAGGTCTTTTTGAGTTTGATGCTACAAGCTTGGCACACCCACTTTTGGGCAGTTACTCCCATTCTTCTTTGCAGAACCTCTCAAGCTCCATCGGGTTGGTTTTCTCCACACATGATGCTTGGCATTCAGGCCAAAATGTTCAATCTATGTTTCACAGAACAGAGAATTTTTTTTCTCATGGTCTAAGATGCCTTTATGTCCCTGTTGGCAAACTCCAGGCGAGCTGTCATGTGCCTGTTACTGAGGAGTGGCTTCCATCTGGCCACTCTACCATACAGGCCTGATTGGTGGAGTGCTGCAGAGTTGGTTGTTCTTCTGGAAGGTTCTCCTCTCTCCACAGAGACACGATGGAAAGCTTTCAGAGTGACCTTTAGGCTTTTGGTCACCTCCCTGATTAAGGCCATTCTCCCCCGATTGCTCAGTTTGGTTGTGCGGTCTGCTCTAGGAAGAGTCCTGGTGGTCCCCAATTTTCTTCCATTTACAGATGATGGAGGCCACTGTGCCCAGTGGGACCTTCAATCTTGTAGAAATTTTTCTGTTCCCTTCCCCAGAGCTGTGCCTCAAGACAATCCTGTCTCGGAGGTCTACAGACAATTCCTTAGACTTCATTTCTTGTTTTGTCCTCTGACATGCACTGTTTACTGTGGGACCTTCTATAGAGAGGTATATGTCTTTCCAAATAATGTCTAATCAACTGAATTTACCACAGGTGAACTCCAATCAGGCTGTAGAAATATCTAAAGGATGACCAGTGGAAACTGGATGCACCTGAGCTCAATTTTGAGTGAATAATGAATTAAATCCATCTTGGAATAAGGCTGTAAAATAACAAAATGTGGAAAAAACGAAGCGCTGTGAATACTTTACAGATGCACTGTATATTTGAAAGTGATGACGGCAGCTGTATGTTTACATACACTACATGAACAAAAGATTGTGATCATCTGAACATAAGATTCATGTGCTTTTGCCACATCCCATTGCACATTTAGGATGCTTATTTGCTTTGGAGATTTTTGCTTATTCAGCCACATGGATGTTATTAAGGTGAAGAGGTCTGGGGTGCAGATAGTGTTCCAATTCATCCCAAAGGTGTTCAGTAGGGTTGAGGTCCGATTTCTATAACAGGCCACTCAAGATCTTTCACTCCAACCCATGTAAGCCATATCTTCATGGAGCTGGCTTTATGCACTGTCACACTTGAATAGGTTTGGATCTTCTAGTTCAAGTGAAGGTAAAGGTAATTTTACCACATCCAAAGACATCCATTACAATAATGTGCCTTCAACTTTGTGGTAGGAATTATAGGGAAGAACCACATACGACCAGGAAAGTCAGGTGCCCAAATACCTTTATCCATATAATGTGCTCTAATGTACACTTTAGCTGTGCAAACACACTTCTTTAGAGCTCTCTTTGAGCTAATATCATTTAACAGATAAATATGAGATGAGGTAAAGTTGTGATATATTCTTACCCAACAGCGTAGAGTGAGGTGATTGGAGATCTCCAGCCTCGCTCTGCAGCCTGTGTTCTGATCAGATACTCAGCGTAATGATAAGTCAGCTCACTAGGTTTCCCCATCAGAGCCTCATACTTCAGCTCCTGGCCTGTGATCTTCTGGTAGATGTTCTCCAGGCACACCATGAACGTGCCGTGGCCGAATCTGTCAACAGAAAAGAGGTCCTTAATATCTCGTGTTTACTGTACTCGCTATGCAGTCTTGAACAAAACTGGCAAAAGTTTAGGTTAGTTTGTGTATCGGGTAATACATTTCTGTTTGTGGATTTTTTTGGCAACACAAAGTATACCATGTCTGCAAAATATTAAAAAGTCAAGAAGAGTGCAATGTTACAACCTGGAACTAAAATGGACTTGACTGGGAATGTGGATTATATATATTTACACTTTACAGATAAAACTATTTGTATACCTGACTTTTCCAGCCATATGTTTGCCTTTAGCCAAACTGTTCATTCGAACTAGGAGACCCAAACCTGCTCCATAATGACAATGACTGTGTGCACAAAGCCAGCCCCATTAATATATCTTTTGCATGGGGTGGAAATGATGATGGCCAGTTGCCATCAGAAGTGACATACAGTATATAGTGGAATGAAATCAAAGTGTGAGCAATTCAAATATCATGTGATCTCAGTACACTCAATTACATCTGTTCCTGAAAGGCAAAAGAGATTGCTAAAAGAATATACCTAAACAAACATCTCATGAACAAACATATCATGAAGAACCAAGTCTTACCAAAATATGCTGGAAACAATGTTTTGGAAACTATTGTTTCTACTAGCCTTTAGGGCCTTGCTATTAAACGTACAGCTAATCAGGAAACACAGAAGGTAGCTGCCTTTTAGTTTTGTTGTACGGTTTGTGTTGCTATTGCACACCTGAACTAATAAATGTTACTGAACAGTTACCTTGGAGCCTGGGCTTCTGCCATCCACATGAGGTCCATGTTACATGCTAAAACAGGCAGGTGGGTGGAGTTAGATGTTGCATATACATTACTCAGATTCCCACCAGTCAGTAAAACATCGATAATTAGCTGCAGGTTGGTCTCCCATCTAACTGGCTCTCCAAAGAGGATCACAGCTGCAAATAAGCAGAAGACAAATATGATAATTATACAGAAATTCTAGTCATAAATACCACCTTATCCGTCTAATTAATCAAATTCTTTCTGCTTGTTTGCCATGACTACAGCCAGTACAGCCAACTAAGGATTACTAAAGCTTTAATACTAAGAAACCATATTCTGGAAGCTTTTTCTATTGAGTTATTTTTCCCCATAACTTGAACATGTAGTTTATATACATCACATGCAAACTAATTAATTGCTTTTTATAACCGACTGCATGCAAAATCCCAGGATTATATTCAAAGTCCTCAATTTTATACTTCAATGGTAACAACTCTTTTACAGGCAGTTTCATAGCAGATGCTTCACATAATATGAAATTAACAACAGCAGACTTAAAAATGTCTGAAGACAATTATCAAGTCTCAGTTTTAGAGCTTTTTAACATTTTGAACAAGAACATTTATTACTCAGGAGCGGCTGGTGAGAGAATGACTGTTATAGCTGTAAATGATCATAAGAATTAAAATGTGAATGTTCCAAAACATTAAATGTAAGTATAAAACAAGGGATTGTTTTCGTAATAAATAAAAATAATAATTGTTGTCGAATTGATGTGGTGTATGAGAAAATGTAGGAAAATTATTTTCTAGCATAATGTAATTAATTAATGAATTAAATAACTAATACACTATCGGGTAGTATTCAAACCATCATTGATTATCTTATAACACATCCTGTCATGTTTCATGTCTTACAAATATCATTGTAATGTATTTTAGATTAAACAATCTGTATCGTAGTTACTGGTGGACTATGTTGCAAAGAATGGACAAGTCATTAAATCTATACCGGAGGCAGGCTAAAAAAAAAAAACAAATCCATTTAGCAACAAAAGGATCTTACCTTCAATGTCTGTAAGGTTCACAATAGGAGAGGACTGCAATCATAATAAAGAAAAATAGAATTGTTATCTCTCCTGGTCTAACTCTTATCGAAGAGATCCTGAATTTGACAATGAAAAATGAAATATACTGGCTTATGATAATACATCCTGTGCTATGTCTTCCTGCAGGGTTTAGGCCAAACTCTAAACACAATAAAACACAAACCAAGCTCCATTATGTATGTGACTAGTCAGTTTAAGGTTAGAATGAAGGTCTATATATATATATATATATATATATATATATATATATATATATATATATATATATATATATATATATATATATATATATATTTTTTTTTTTAGGTCAAGAAGCTTTTATTGCCATTTCAACCATATATAGCTGACGCAGTACACAGTGAAATGAGACAACGTTCCTCCAGAACCCTGATGCTACATAAAACAACGTAAAAACAACAACCACAGACACAGAAAAACACAGGGCCAAGTGTGCTTAAGTGTCCTTGCCACATAAAGTGCATGTGTGCAACCTGGTGCAAACAGTGCAAGACAATACAGGACAGTGCAAAGACAACACAAGACAGTGCAAGACAATACAGGACAGTGCAAAGACAACACAAGACAGTGCAAGACAATACACAGAACACGAAACTGCTCCACCAGTAAACGTGTTGTAACGAGACAGTGAACAGTAGCAAAAATGTAAACAAAATATTGTCAACAAAATATTGTGCAAAAGAGCAAATAGCAGCAATTCAGGAAAGATGTGTAAAAATGGCACGTAAACAGTTTACATATTTACTTATGTACATAAGCCCAACAATAATCTCTTCTCTTCTTGACTAAATATAACATGTATAAACCTACAACCGAATGCATGAGAAACTAGAGAGATAAAAATGTCTCTTTTATGCCATGAAAAGAATGAATAAAAGCAGGATAATAAAAAAATTAGTTTAAAGATGAGCTGAGATAATTGAGAATAAATAATACTGGAAAGATACAGTGGAGGGAAATAATTGGTTTCTTTCTTCCGGTATTTGGACACCAACAATGACCAACACTAAACCCAAACCTACTGTTTAATTACAGCTTTGAGAAATTGATGGTTTAATTTTGGCCCGTTCCCCTAAAGATCATATTCAATTCTCCAAGATTCTAACGGTTCCTCTGAGGCCATGCATGGCCTTCCTTTAAATTATTATTGGTTTTGAAACATCTATTCATCCCAGATTCTGTTTCTTGGCTAATGAGATTAAAATCTCTTCTGATATTTCCGGGGACATCACCCTATTCATGTTTCCTTTAATTATGTGTGATGCCTGTCAGGATTATGAACAGAGACTTTGCTTCCCACAAGCAGCTGTTGTTTGCAGAGATGCAGTTAGATCTTCATTTAATTTAACATGCATATGTGTGTCCTTCTTTATCTAAGCAATTTAAGTTTACAAGCTTGTACGCTTTTTGTGCTTATGAATGCATAGTTCTTTGCTCGAGTTAAAAAGTAAAGACATTTACTAGAAGTATGTATAAATACAAAAAAAACATATCACTCACTGGCAATTTTGGTCGTCGGTTATGGTCCACCATGTCCAGTAGGGGAAATGATTCTCTTACCATATCGATACTGACCACTTTAATAAAGCCCAAGCTGAGAGCAAAAATTAAGGAAAAAATTCACATACTTCAGTATGATACAAAAGACCCCTCACAATATGTAAGTTTTGTATAGCAAACTTTAGCAATGACACAAATAAGGACCTCAGCTTAGATGCACTTGACTGTGGCTCAACAAAGTGCATTTATAACGGTGAGATACTTTGATGTGGCTTTATGAAACTGTAAGAAAATTTAAAGGAGCACTTTTCCAACTGGCAGAAGACTCACTTACGCATCTGACAAATTATTTCTTGCTTTAATGCTTCAAGGTAGCAGGTATATTTCCATAGAATCCAGTCAAATTCAAGGGTACTTTTCTGAGAATATTTAATGATTTAATTATTTATTTAAACCAGACATCGTGTAGCTTGAAGCTATAGCGTTAAATTTCACATATAATATATTACACATATAACAGCTCACGAGAGAATGCATCCTGCCCTGATTGCAAAATACCCAAGCACCTCTGCGTGCACCCCTTTATTTGACCAGGTAAACTGTATTTATACATGCACCTCAGAACAAAACCGTTCCAATTCTTTCAGCTATTCTGTCATCTGTCAGTTTTCAGTGTGACGCTTTTAGTAATGAGTATGCAGTTCAACTAGAAATTAATAAAGTGTCTTTTTCTTCTTTCGGCTTCTCTCATTAGGGGTCGCCACAGCGGATAATCCGTCTCCATACCCCTCTGTACTACATCTGACTCACCCCAACTACCTGCATGTCTTCCCTCACCAAATCCATAAACCTCCTCCTTGGTCTTCCTCTTTTCCTCCCTCCTGGTGGCTTCCCTCACTTTGTCTCTAAAACGTCCTACATGCACTGTCCAAATTAATAAAGTGTATTTTGGTATATAAAAAAATCTAATGGATTGGGGTCTGGTGAATTTACAGCTCACTTTGTTACACATTTACACAGTGTTAAACAACCAACACATTTGGCTCTATGCACTTTACAGCTATCATCCCTCAATGTAGGAGTGGCAAGATTTTTTTCTTTCAAAGATTAGGGTCTCTAAAATAAAATAACTATCCAGGTTTACAGATTTATTATTCGGATTTGAAATCTACTGACGTTGCACAAAAAAAGGTCACTAGTGTGAATCTATGCTGAATTCATATATAAAGAACTTTCCATGCACAGCTTGCACAGTACTAATCTAATCTACATCATGCTATTTCCTAACCTGCAGCAATCATGAACTCTGCCTGAACTGTTATATAAACAAGAAATTCACATGTTTCACACACCTTAGTGACATGAGTCATTTACTCATTTACATCATCTGTCAGGGTACAAGGAAGCTTTAAGTCTCATTTTTGTTCTGGCTCTTAGGTGGTAGACCATACATTCAATTGATGTCTGAACAGCTGAGCAATCTTCCAACAACATAATTCTGAGAGATTCCTGTGCGTTGTCCCTCAAACTGCTGTGTTCTCATGAATGTTCTACACTTTTCAGAAACTCATTTTTGTAGAAACGTGTCAGGAGACTAGAAACATATGTTTAGGATTCTAGAAATCGTTGCCATTGAAGTTAAATAACACCGAATACATATACTCATTTTTGGAAAGTAACTGTAATAATGCTTAATGACACATTCGTCAACATTCCTTGACAGAATAATCTGTCTCTATACCAGAACTGGTAGAGGAATAGTTCATATTTCTGGAAGCTTAGCCACTACACAGTGTTTTGGTTTTGCTAACACCAGCAACCCTGTGCTTGAATCGAAAAGCACTGACAAGATGAATTCACTGCACTTTTTTGTTGAGTTAAAATATACAATATTTAGTCGCACTATAATGTGACACTTACAACAAGTTAATAATGGTTTACAATACATACATACCAAAAGTTAAAAAGGATACTTTTTGGCAATGTCCAGCACTGGGCCTTGACCTGATACCAACACACACTTATCATGATATTTCCTGAACATTCTCAGGGGACTATGAGACATCACGACTTGATCTTGGGATATCTGTGGGAGAACGATAAACATATACAAGTACATACATGAGTAACATTCCACATATAAAAACACTGACCCAGCTCAATTTTACCATTTATTTACAAATATTCACAAGGTCATATAAACAAAAATATCGTTTTAAAAGAACCAAAAGCGAAAAGTATGTGATTTTCCCAGGATCCTTTCCAACTTTCAGGCAAAATTTGATGAACGCAGTGTGCAATACTGGAAAGAACAGAAATGTCACGAAGGTGCTAAATGTTTCTGGAAAGCTCTGAATACTGTTATGAAAGGATGTTACTGTTATGTTTTATATACATATTTATGAAAGCACATTTATATTCATATTGGAAATGAAGAAATTTAAATAATCAGTATTAGTAGCTTAACATAAGTTATTTTTCTGATTGTGATATAAACTGCAATCCTCAGTTATAGTCTTAATTCTAAATGTACACTTCTGCATTTGAATGCACTGGGTCAGAACTTAAAGTCATGCAAGATAACCACTGTAAAAGCCATTGTAACCGTGGGCAAAAATCATTGGTTAGTTCTGTTTCAGTTCTTCTTTACAAAGATGCATTAGTCTTGTTCCATTTACATTTACGCTATTTGAAAGACCACTTAGATTTATCTTAGGGTTTAGGGCCTTGCTCAGGGGCCCAGAAGCAGCAGTTTGATTGTGCTGTGATTTGAACTCGATCTTTTAACCAGAAGTCCAACGACTTACCCCCTGAGCTACCACTTTCCTGCACTATTTTGCCCGGTTAGTAGCTTTCATTAGAAATCAATATATTGAAGGATGGGAATTGGGATGTGACCAAACTGAGGAAAAACTATTAACGATTAATTCCAAACCAATCGTCCAGCCCAGTGCTTAAACTGCATTGTGTCATCTGTGTCTGTGTTATGTAGTGTGTTTCACTGATTTACTCACAGGAACCCCCAGAATGTGAGATAGCTGATCTGCTTTCTTTTGCCGCAGACAGTTCCCAGCATTGGTGACAAAAACCACAGGAACGATAAACTGGCCGTTAGAGTCCACCAGCTTGTGAAAAGCTTTTTTGGCTGCAGGGATGGGTGTCTTTCCTCGTACTAAAACCCCATCGATGTCGAACAGCAAGCCGAAGCCTGGCTCGTTCTGTTTAAACAGGAGAAGAATGTTAGAAAGAGTGTAGATAGACACACGTGTACCGAATGCAATCCTTTTTACGTGTGGAACATAGTTAAAATCTGAGTTCCTGCAAGTTTGTTTAGTCTCTGCCTCAGGGTCACTGTGGCTGCTCACTCTATACCGAAAATACGATTTGTTTTGCGCTTGATGAAAATGCAAGAAAAATCAATGGAGCTACTGTTAGCCGCTAACCAGGAACTGGCTAGTGGCCAACGCTAGCGCTATGGATTCTTTAGCGTTTTATGCCCAGCTTCAAAAATTTCTTTCGAAAGGAGAAAATCCTGACATATCACAAATTAAAGGAGTGAATAATTGAAGGATGGAAGAAATGAAGACATTTGTTAAAGTATGCTGAAATAAGTAGAACATTTAAGTAGATCATATCTTTAAGAAATTTAATATTAAATGTAACACAAACACACACACTTATATACACATCTGTATTACTCAACTGGGGTCTAACAAATGTAAACTATTCAATTTAATTTTCCCATTTAATTAATTGTATTTAATCAATTTATCTTGTGCCAATTTAATTAACTACTCAATTTCATCAATATAATAATAATTGTGTATTTCATAAATTTGATTTGTTCTATTTTATTTGTTATAAAACACTTTTTATACATTATTTAACAAAGCATGCTTTTTATTTCAAATTGTTTCGAAAATATAAACTGTTGATGTTCACAAATGTTAATAATAATAAAGTGCGTTAATAAAAACGACAAGCAATGTTATATTTTGCATTTCTTCCATCTATTGGTACCGAAACTGAACTGAACCGTGAATTAAAAACCGAGGTACGTACCGAACCATGAGTTTTGTGTACCGTTTGTGTACACCCCTACCCAATACCCAATCTCTCTCAATGTTCACACTCAACAGATCAATGTCTACTCACACGTGGACTTAATCACCTTCACAGCAAACACTTACAGCATAAAAAGACTCTAAATATACACATGCATCACAAAGTGATTTCCAGTTTTCTAACCAGTCCAATTTATCTTGTTTGAATAAATGGTTTATTATAAATCCATTGATTACCAGCACTTTACTATTTCCTGACACCAACAAACAAATCCAACTACACTAATAGCATAAGATTACAAAAAAAAAAAAAAAAAAAATTCATGCTTCTCATGAATAATGTGAATTTAATCCATGTACACTATCCATGTATCATCACAGTTGCAGTGTCTATGACTTTATACCAATAAAATACATTTTTTTCAGCTTTAAAACACAATTCTTTTGAATTTCTTTTAATAATACAAATAACATTCAATAATATCCTTATTCTATGCATAGCTTTATGTAATAATTGCATGAGTATCATTATTAAGGCCTGTGCAGTACTTTTTTAAATCCCTTGTATAAGTGTAAGTTTAATTAATGCAGCTTTTTCAAACAATCTGATACTATATACACATTTAGAACAGCAGATTTTGATTACTCTAGCAACTTATTTTTCCCTAAGGGCCAATTTTATTTGTATTTTTTTCCAGCACAAAAGGGTTAATGTCAGCGTATGAGTCCTGTGTGAACATCCAGAGTGTTGAGTTAACAAATATATATATATGTGTGTGTGTGTGTGTGTGTGTGTGTGTGTGTGTGTGTGTGTGTGTGTGTGTGTGTGTGTGCTTAGCTGCATGAACTGCATGATTTTTGATGTATTTAGTAAAGATGCATTGAAGGTATTAAAAAAACAAAAACAAAAAAAAACAATAGACATCAGACCTTGTCTTAAGGTTAACATTAAGGCTATTAAGGTTTACAGGTATATGCTGAATACAACTTACTGATTTCTTTATTTGTATGTAATAGACCTCTAACACTGAAGGAATTTTGTAGTAACGATGTTACAACACTAAGTAGGCTCCATGTTTGACCTGTTTAACATTACTAAGCTCATGTATTGGTGATGGATACTTTGGTTGTGTAAAGTTAATACTCGATTGCTTTACTGCAATTATTTGAGCTGACCTGGATTTTTTGAGGTTGTCGTGTCAATAGATTAGATTAGTCAATTGATTCTGCATATGGTTCATCATTCATTCAAATTACACAATGTATATGGATATACAATACATCATGCATGCTTTACACTCTCATTACATGTAGTTTTTTTTACAAGTGGCAAAAAGCCTATAGAAAAAATGACATCTGTTGGGTGTATGAAACAAATATTCACACATTACAACTTTTATTAACTTTTATTTTACAGCTTCAGCATGCTTACTTACAAACACTATATGGACAAAGGTATGTATCAAGATTAAAATACATCTGATCATACCCATATAACATATGCTTGTTGAACTATTCCACTCTTCTGGTAAAATTTTTAAACTATGTTTTGGAAAGTGGACGTGTAAAGTGGATTTTATCTTCAATCAGGTACAAGGCATTCTAGTTCTAGTTCTATGGTGTTCAATGGCAAACCAAAATGCCCTGAACCTTGCTTTGTTCACAGAAGCATTTTCATTCTCTAACAGGACCCCTTAGTTCCACTAAATTAAAAATTGCAATTCTACACCATACAAAGACATTCTACACAATTGTTTTACCAATTTTGTGGCAACAGTTAAATTGAAGAGTGATGGCCAGGTGTCTACATGACTGTAAGTTACTTATACGATTATAAGAAATATTCCCATATATAAATTTACATTAAGAGTAATTAATTTGTCGTGTGCTTTTATTTCGAAACAATACAGCGGTGAGATTGGGTACATTTGTGTATTTTATTGTTTGAGCAGCACTACTTTGTTAGTGAAGTTACCTCCAAAATATAGCCACCTCTAAAAGTATTAGAACAGCAATGAAAACATTCGAGTTTAAGGTAAAAAAAAAATCAATGATACAGTGGATCAAAATTTAAGCTTACGTTTTCTGATATTTACATTTAAATGTTTTAAACAACTTACTTTTTGATGAACCTGAACTGGAACGCTTGATTGACAGATCCAGGTCTGTACTTCTAGATTGCTTGTTTGAACTAGGGCTGTTTAAACAATCTTTACTGGAAAAGAGGCCATGTGACTACAGGTTTCATTTTGATCAAAAAAAAGCCACACCTGATTCTACTTTAGACATGGGCAAACTACGGCCCGCGGGCCACACACGGTCCATTGGGTTTATTAATCCGGCCCGCCGAACGTGACCAAATTCTATTAAAATAGTTTCGGGTAAACCTTGTTTAATTTACCTTTCCCCTGTAATGCCCACGTTTCCCCAAAAGATGTTGCACTTCAGATACATTGACCTTGTTCGAGTGCATTACCGTATTTTAATATTTATATTTATATTGTATATCCTGGCCCGGCCCCAATTCTTTAGAACCCATTGTGGCCCGTGAGGCAAAAAGTTTGCCCCTCCCTGTTCTACTTGTTTTAATCAACTCGGTGCTGATCTTCACTTCCGATATCTTCCAACAGGCTGTCAGATGTGGCTCCTAATTGATTGGAATGAAAACCTACACCCGTTGTGTAGAACAACGGATTAGCTCTGAATATCTACTCTTGGTTTGTCATCAGGGTTTCAATTGTGCAAAATGCATTGGTTGTTATAAAGGATAAGACAACATGAAAAGAGGTGTCTATCAACCAGACATGTCAAATAACAAAAATGACCAACAACCTCCACAGGATAGAAGTGAAGGTATCAAAATTCAACTTCCAAAGAAGACTTTAAGTGCAGTTATTGACTGTATCACAAGATGCAAACCATTCATCAGCAGATTTAGATTGTGAAGTCCAAATGGTAATTTAAATTGAAAATGAATACAGAGATTTCTTTAAAAACGTTCTGGGGTTAGATGAACCTCTAGCAAAGTGATGGAAAGGCTGACTTATGGAGAAAGAAAGGATCTGCTCATGATCCATAACAGCCAATCTCATTAATCAAAGCATGGTGACTGTAGTGTCATGGGATTGGTTTTGCTTGGCTGCTTCTGCCACAGTCTCAATAATTATTATTGATGATGTAACTCATAAAGGGAGCAGCAGAACACATTTAGAAATCTTCATATCCATTCTATCTGCAAATTTAAGAGAATGCATCCGATCTAATTGGAAGGGCGTTCATCATCTACCAAGACAATGAACCAAAACACACTGCCAACACAACAAAAAACCTGAGGTACAAAAGGTGGAAAATTTTAGACTGCCATTCACCAAACCATAAACACTCAAAAAAATTTGAATCCATCACAAAAAAAATGCAATGGTTTAGTTGCTGTCCTGATGCAGTTCTTTTCGAGCAAAGAATGAAACTGTTTGGTGGCAAACTAGCAACAGATATGCAACCATATATTGAAGGTGTTTACTATCTGTTCCTACACTTTTGCTCACCTTCACAATTGGTGGTCCTACTCATCTATTGATCCTAAAATTTATTGTTTTCAGTGTACAGTAAAATAAAAATCAAGAGAACCGTCTTTGCCATTCCAATATTTTCAGAGAAGGAATAGTATATACTTTATGCTGAATGACATTGTCCACAGTACACGTTTCCTGCAGGTGAACATCAGACACAAATTGTCTACAAGGACACCACAAACACGTCTGTATTGTTTTGAATAACTCAACAGCAGAAGATCGCAGGACGTCAGGAACATATCATCTGAAAGCCTGTGCTCGGATCTACTCATCTGAAGAAATGGAAAGATTGAAAATGGAAAAAGGATTTAGATCATCCCTTCATTTTTACACACAAAGAGAATTTGGAGATTTCCAATGAATAGATGCAAAAATCATGGATGCAAATCAAAGCAAATATTCTGACTTGTGATGGAAAAAAACAAACCTGTGGATTGATGTTAATGCATTGAAGAAGCTTTTGTTATGGGTTTATTCCCACATAGACTTCATGCCCCCACTTAACCACAATCCCAGAGGAAAACAATCCAAACAGAAACAAGGAAAAGACAGAAGAATTCCTGCATGTTGTCGTATTTAAATGTTTCGGCATTTTGCCATTATGAGCCCCAACATCATCTCCATCCCCTTATGAGAACACAAGTTGACACTACCGTCGATTGAGCTCATAATCTGTGAAGTTAATGCACTGAGCCTATGTGCAGCAAACCAGCTGTGGACCTGACCATCCAATGATGTCTACCGACCTCTTTCACATGCTAATGCTACTTTTACAGCCTGTAGCATTGCCCTGTTAGCCTATAGCTCACAGACGCCTATAGGAATGCGTTACCTTTCTCCTGGGCAATGCGAAAGCGCACATCGCCCTCCGGGATTGTTGCCGGGCAACCGAAATGCCGCTGGCGGACCTCAGGATCAAACCGAACGCCCTCATTTCGCCTCTTGTTTAGTCTTTCCACCGACACCCAGGACGACCGCCGTCGTTTGTGGCCGGTCGCTCCAGTGTCTCCATGTAGCTTTTGTAAGAGGAGAGAACGTGACGCCAGAGGAGGAGGAGGAGATACCCCGAAATTCATTCACCACGTTACTACGGTAACAACAGTCACCGACAGGGGGCGCTGCTGTGCAAATGGGGAGGATCAGCTGTGTGAGGGGAGGAGTGGGGGTGTATGTTTTATAAAAAAAACAAACAAACAAAAAAAAAAACACGCGTGCGCAGTTTTACAGATTTTCACCTCCACAAAGAAATTAAAATTATTTATATTTTGGATTCATATCAACCCTGGTTTTATCTCTAAGTTTTGAAAATCCTGATATTCCTAACCAAAGATTTCAAGATGTAAATGTTCAGGAAGAGAACCTGATTAACAAGCGTGACCCCCTCCTCCACACACACTTGTAAGGGTTGTTGAACGTGTCTCTGACATACCATGAATACATGGCTGTGTAAAACATTCTCAGAAATGCCTATACGTTCAAGGAATACCGAGGAATTCTCAAGAAAAACCTACCAATTTGTGTAATCTGCCTGTTCAAAAAAGTTAACCAGTTACTACTTTGTAATAAAAGTAACAGATATATGTAATAGGTACAAGAGTTCTCAAAATACTAAATTTCATGTCCTAAATATTGGCACAGCTAAGGTCTAGGAATTAAAAAAAGGAAAAACCAACAAAACCTATGTTGTCAAGTCAAAGCAAAGAGATCTTTCAGGTTTTAATTGTTAGTCATTCATTTTGTATATACTCGCACAACTTTTTTTTGGTTAAAAACAAGCATACAAACCAACAAAAAAATCCCACACAGCTTCAGGTCAAACACACTCCATGTTAGAAGATAACACAGACATTGAAACCTAGTACACACAAAATCAACAATTTTGTAGAAAATTTTTACTAGTCCAAAAAATGTGAGCATTGTATACAAAATATATTTACAAAGCATTTGTTGTTGTTGATTCTCAAAAACACATTTTCCCAAAACACACTATATGGCCAAACATATGTGGACACCTACAAATTATTACTCAAATGTTTTTTTTAGCACAATACTATAGGTTGGCTTTGTATGCTGGAAAATTACAATTTGTCTTCATTGGATCTAAGGGGCACAAACACGTTTGTGAATAAAAAAACCTACTGTGCACTAAGCGAGGCCAATGAAGACATGCTTTTCCAGAGTAACAGTGGAAAAACCTAGAGCAGTCTGCACCCTATAGAACACCTTCTGGAATGAACTGGAAAACTGAACCAGGACTCCTCGACTGGAATCAGTGCCTGATCTCACTAGTTTTGTGGTTTAATGAACACAAATGTAATTTATGCAGCAAAATCTAGTAAAAAAGCACAGAAGGACTAAATCTGGGACGGGATGATCAACAAGTATATATGTTTATAATGGTTAGGTGTCCAAATCCTTCTGGCCATACAGTGTTTCCCATTTGTAAATGGTTGGTATAACACAGTATAGATAAATCATAAAACAAACAAACAAAAACCAGTTAACAGAAATGCCAGATGTTTTGACATGTATAAGCCACCGCATTTTGCAATGTATTTGCCACTTTTGTAAAGTTAGATGGGTCACATGCACATAAAAGATGTTGAATAATTGGCAATAGTCACATCTACCCTTCATCAACCTGAATCCCCTTTTAATAAACATTGAAACACGTGAACTTTGAGCACAGACACAGGCATCGTTACAAGCCGAGCAACGCTTTAGCCTCTTCACTTTGTGCCATTAAGTTCTCGCTGGCGTACTTCTGCAGCAGTTCCATCTTCTTTCTTCTGACCAATGCTTCTTCGATCTGTGTTAAATCAATTTGATCATTAAAGTGAAGGTTTAATGTATAGCATGTGCTGTACAGTTTCATTTAATGCTTGATTGTGATGCATGACACTAGATTCATTATTTGCATAATTGCACAAGGAGTTATTCTATTGAATAAATGATTATTACCTGTGCAGCCCTGACCAACAAACCCACAATTCTGTCTACAGTGATATTTCTTATATGATGTGATGTGATATGATATGGCAGGCAGTTTCTCACCTCTTTCTGTGATGGTACAGGTACATGAGCTATAAATGTTTGGGCTCCATCCTCCCCCTCCATCTGTTCCCTCATCTCATCATCAGATTGCTAATAAAAGAAATAATTTTATTTAGCACTAAAAACACCTTGTGATCAACATATCTAATAATAAACCATTTTAATTAAAAAAAAAAAAAAAAAACATTTCGGGGGAAAAAGTCCAAACACTGTATTTGCGCAATCACAGTATAAGGTATTATATAATAATGTATGAAAAGTAAAGTGTTCTGCTTCTGCTATTACCTCATCATCCTTGACGGCATATATGTATTCTTCTTCTTCTTCCACCTCTTTCGCCCCTCCGCCGCCGGCTAAACGAGCTTCTTTTTCAGCTTTCCACTTCTCAACAGCCTCTGCTATTGCTGTGAGGAAATGAACGCACAACAAAACAATGCTTCAATGACAGATTTAATTTATATTTTAAATCTTTGCTTAGGTATTAACGAAGCTTTAACTTTTTGTAGTGTTAAACCTTGGAATTTCTATAAACTCTTGATTCAGGATTAAATCCCAAGACTACACAAACAAAACAGCCTGTAATATTAAAGTGGAAGTAAAAGTATGGAGAAGGGAAAAGCAATTTACAACACGACCACAGCCCAGACCCTCCATACAAAGTTACAAAGCAGTAACAAGAGGAGAAACAAATCCTTATAAAGGACATGCTGGACACTCAGCATACTTTAGTGCAAACTCTCATAATGCTAATCACCCTGAAAACACTATTCCTATAGTGAAGCAAGGTGGTGGTAACATGTCACGGGTCTCCTCCTCATAAGATACCAGAAAACTTCTCAAACATTGTAAGATCAAGTTCTGGTTTAAAGAAATACCCCAAAACAAAAAAATAGCTTTGAAAAGCTTTAAGCTTTTTTTCTGAATTAATTCCTTGCACCACCAAGAACATTACACCACCACAAGAACCCATCAATGTTAACAACTCGGCATTTTTGCACAAGATTCCTGAACCAAAATTCTTCAGGAGAGATCATGACACATGGTACTGCAACATAGTTGACTGACTCACTTACACACCAAACCTCAAGCTGCATGTCTGCCATTCAGATAATTAACACAAATAGCATACACATGGCTGGGGATATGAACAGCATGTAAGGCCACATGCCTCTCAAAGTACAAACACAAAGACAACCTTTATAGCCACATCATTATAAGTACAGCCTGGTGTCCTTCTGGGAAAATGTGAATGTGTGTGTGTGTGTGTGTGTGTGTGTGTGTGTGTGTGTGTGTGTGTGTGCTATAATGAAGTGAAATCACGTTTTAGCAGTAGCGCAAGTGCCTCGTGGTGGGATCGTGATTATAACTTAACTGCATGTGAGACACATACTGTTTATTAATGAAGCAGAAACTTTAATCCAAAATGACCGCAATCTTTAAAAACAGAGCAAAAGCTTTTTAAAATGTTCATATTACGCATGAACAAACCACAGGACTCCTGGAACAATGTTCTTTGTACAGACGAGACCAAAGTGGACATGGTTGGCTGTAATGCACTTTGACAAAAAACAAACACAGCATATCAGCACAAACAACCCATACCAACTGTCAAGTAAAGGTGGAGAAGTGATCATATGGGATTGTATCGCAGCCACAGGATCTTGGCAACTTGCAGTCACGGAGTTGGCCATGAACTCCTCTGTACAGCAAAGTATTCTAGAGTCAAATATGAGGCCATCTGTCTGGCAGCTAACACGTCGCCAAAATTGAGCCATGCAACAGGACAATGATCCCAAGCACACCAGCAAATTTATAACAGAATGGCTGAAAAAAAAGAATCAAGGTGTTGCAAATGCCCAGTCAAAATCCAAACCTTAACCTGACTGAAATGCTGTGGCGGGATTTTAAGAAAGCTGTGCATAAACAAATGCCTGCAAACCTCAATAAACTGACGCAACGTTGTAAAGATTAATGTTAGAGACTGATAAAGTCGTACAAAACCAAATTACTTCAAGTTATTGCTGCTAAAGTTAGTTATACAAGCTATTGAATTATAAGGTGTATTTTCACACACAATTTCTCCCTATTTCAGCTTAATCTTTGACCATGAATAAAGACAAGGAGTAATGTCATGTGCTGTTGCTCATCTAGGGTTGTATTTACCGAATTCTAAGACCTGAGCGATTTCTATTATGTCCTGATAATAGAATGGGGGAAGGGAGAGAGAAGAAAAAAACAAAACAAAAGTAAAGTATAATGTAAAAGCTTGATGCTATGATGCAGCATTGACATTTAATGGGGTATTTTCTGTAGCTGAATATAAAATTGCAGCTTGTTGAGGATATTCCCACAACTTCGACACAAAATAGTATTCAGCTCAAATACAAGACAGTTGTCTTAATTGCTCAACTACAGTCAGGATAAAGAACTGTTGTATGATATTCCTTTCAGAGCATTGCATGTATGTAAAAGAGGTAGGCTATGTTACCTTGTTTCTCATATTCTTGTTCCAAGGGTACTAACCCGCCGTCATCCTCGTCTCTGTAGCCGTAATACTCAGCATCGATTTCCTTCATCAGCTCACCCCTCGTTTTTCTGGGTGGTGCTACAGCTATAAAGGAAATATCACACAAATGTGAATGCCACAAGGCCCTGAGACTGATGGCAGCAAATGGAAGCAAATGGATACATTTAGGATTTTCTGTTCAGTATTTAAACTTTACTCACGTTCTTTTTCAAATAGCTCTCTGACACCAGGTAGGTCTTTTGCAGCACCAAAATATTTGTAACCTCTGTTTCCTGGCACTTCTTTGCCCTCGTGATCCAGCATCTTTGGGCCGATTCTCTAACGCACACGCAGGAAAAGTTAGAGAAGTTAGAATCAGCTGGTAAGTTGCTGTATGTGTATATTTAAAGTGGTATTTACACTGGGCACATTTAATGTCTGAATCAGTGTTGCTGAATGCACATTTGCATTCATCTTAAGGAATCACAAGTACACATGGAGAACACAATGCAAATCACCCAGATTTCCACCGTTATAACATTATTTTGGTGCTCGTATGTGCAGCGGAGTGAACCCCACTTGCATCTATAAGTGTCACATGCCATGTTGAATCAGTTAGACAGGAGAAAAACGGCTTTCTGGAGCTCACATACGATGTTTTTTGAGGACAAATCTGACTGCAAAAAATTCAAGGTGCACATGCCTTCATCAGAGAAAACAAATGTGCAGAATACTTTACTTCATGAAAAAGCATGCACCAGAGTACTAGTTGAGTTCACATTCATGGGAATGCATCATGGTGTCCATAGCAAACTAAACTCACCCCACTTCCTACAGGTTCGGTACACAGGGCACTTCCTGGTTCACGTACATCTTTCACATAAATTCTTCATGCAAACCATACTCTATTTCAGACTTTGTGAACGCCCCCAAAAAATATGATTATATACTTTACCTGCAGAGAGAACCCCGTAGCTGTAGAGTTATATAGAATTGTTTTCAAATACTTACTGCATAGTCAGGGCCTCCCAGTTCTTTGATTCGATACTCCCAGTGGCCCTTCTCACGAAGAAGCTTGTTGATTTCATCATTCAAGTCACGGATCTTGAATTCCCCCAACCCAGCTATGATATACGTATATATATAAAAAAAATTATAAAATACCATTACACAGTTTTATTTGTATTAATGAATTTTCCTAAACATTTATATATGGCATAGAATACTACTGAATGTGCCACTTAATGCAGACTTTATTTTGCCAATTTAATTTAACTGCATCTTAAGTAATTTGGTAACATCAGCACATGCATTTGGTTACCGAGCCATTGTATGATAAAATAAGGACATACCGTTCTGAATTTGGGCCACCTTCTTTGAAATTTCACTGATGATCTATAATAAAAAAAAATAAATAAATAATAAAAAATCTTTTTTAAAAAGGTTTATTTTAATGAATACAAATGTTGTAGATCAGTAAGCAGTCCACGCTGATTACTCTACTTCAGACTCCATCCTATATAAGAGTAAATAGAAGGAAGTAGGAAGCAGTGCTGTAATTTACATGGATCAACTGTCTTAATAAATTTGACTTCATCTTTCAAAATTAGCATTCATCTAGTGTGATGAAAAATGTTAAAGACTAGCAAAAGGCTAATTCCATTTTGAAGTAGAATAATACAGGACAGAATTTTGTCTTCTGGTCTCAGGTTCTGTCAACGTTTTGAATGGACAAAAATAGACACTAAAGCTTAAAGGATTTTCAGTGTTATGGCAAGGCCTGCACTTATTGCTGGAGATACTTGCTTTTGATTACTTTGTATTATGAATAAGCTTTCAAAAAAAATTGCTTTTTAAATTACTCAGTTTTCCAGACAAATATGAATGGGATATTCTGAATCCGCAATCAAATAAATAAATCTGAATTGGCAAAATTCTCTGCGCCTAAACACGGACACCGTATTCATACATAAGATCCATAAACGAATAATGCATAATAAAATCTCTCACCTGCCGTCTCCATTTCTCTGCTTTAGGCAACTCGTTGCATTCTGAGGCGAGATATGGCCGTCTCTCCTGCATCAGTCACACAGAGCAAACAGCAAATAATTAATATTATCAGTTATTTAATAAAACAACAACAAAAAATGTAATCAAAATGACCAAAAAGCAGGTTAAAAAGGGGAAAATAGGCAATAACACAGATCCCTAATAAACAAGTCATAGTTGACATTTTGGAAAAAAAAATTTCCCTGAGATGACTGTCATGAGGATTCTCAAGAAGACTCAGGAAAAGGGAGCACATTCAGAATTATAAATCTTAACAGTTTAATGATTAAATCTACATACAACTCAAAATAAAACATGCAACATTACCTTTACTTTTCCTTCTTCTAGCTGAGCTTGACGAAACCTGGCCAAGGCCGTCCTGCAAAGAAGAAAACAGGGAAGTGTGTAAATTAGCAAAGTTTAGAACGTAAACGATCTATCTATCTATCTATCTATCTATCTATCTATCTATCTATCTATCTATCTATCAATCATGGGGGGGAGAGGCAGTTTATTGGTGTCAGTCACAAGCCACAAGATAAACAAAATAAATTAATTAATTCAATAGCACATGATGCCTAACGAGAACCAGCACCTATTAAATATTTACAGATAAAAAAAAATACACAATTAAAAAAAAATGATTGAATTGATTCATGTGTGTGTTATGTTTGTTACCTCTCTTTTTATTTTGGTATTTTATGGTAATTTATTGTTACTCATGGGTAGAATAAACATTAGCTAATACAGGTATATTCTATCTATCTATCATATTAATCTATCGATTAATCTATCTATCTAGTAATTAATCCATCCATCAATCAACCAATCAACCAACCAATCAACCAACCAATTAGTAATGTCTAGAACATGTACCTTTAAAATAAGTGAACATGTGAAATGAAACACTAGGTATAAATATACTGTACATAAATAAAACACAGGTCAATACTTACATGGCCTTTTCTGCGTTTCGAGCCTGTTTTTGCAAAACACATTTTATGATTAATTGTTTGCATTATTTAACAGATCTTCTATGTATTATCAGTACATACTAACATGACATCATGTTAAGCTAACTCGCTAATGCAACAAGCAAGAAAGATTAAGTTTCAAACATAAAAAATTCTGGCGTGAAAAGGCTCTCAGAACGTATTAACCAACAGAAAGAAAACATTTTTGAGGTTTAATATCTGTATATTTAGTATTTACTCATGTATCAGTTGTATATAAGCGTATGCTTACCATGGTGGATTTTTAAAACAGACACCTTTACGTATGAGCGCGTCGACGCACAAATATGACGCGCGACAAACAACTTCCGTGTCGCAAAAATATGACGCAATTACATCCACGCCAAAAGAGATACATTTTTATTCTTATACAATATACTTGCATTTTAGTCGCCAAATTAAAGTACATTAGAAGCATAATTCATTTTGTGGGGTTTTGCATTAGAAAGTAAAAAATATCTTTATTATTGTTATTTATTTGGTACATAAATGCATATGCGTCGTCATCTTGTGGCACACGACTGCCATTATAAAACTACACTTTCTATTCGCGTTAAATACTGTATTTAAGACCGATTATTGTCTTTTTATATAATTTTTTAAAAACATAAATAATGTAAGTTTACAGTATTGAATATGTAATTTATAAGATTGATGTTGACTTAAAAAATATACTATTTTGCAGATGCAAGAATTCAGTTGTAGATTATTTTATTGTGGCTTTCTATTGTAATTACTTAATCAGTTTATACATAATTTGAACAAAAAAACAACAACTTTTAAATTTGGAAAATAGTCTTATTGTTTTTGAGACACATGCATGTTCATTTTATTATATTCAACAAACTATGTGAAGCAATGAATGAAAGAAAGTTGTGAAAAGTCCAAAATTGACATTTTTGGCTTTAACAGAAGAAGAATTATGTAAGTCGGAGAACACGAGAGAAGATGTTTACAGACTGCCTCACACCCACAGTTAAATGTGGAGGTGGAAGCTTAATGGTTAGGGGTTGTTTTGGAGCAGGGAAGATTGGAGACTCATTCTGAGTAAAAGAAATACTGAACTAACATGGCTACTATTCCACATTTTAACACTATGCAATTGCATCTACACTGCAGATAAATGGAACCAACTTCACTGTAAAACAAGACAATGAGCTGACATATGCCTGAGCTCTGTAATCGTTATTTAGTGAGCAATAAGTAGGCTGGAGTGTTATTTATCATAGATAAATCCTATTGTACTGCCAGAGGATAACCTGAATCACAAGGTCAGAAGGAACACCTTTGGCAAGTCTTACAAATGGCATGGCAACGCATTTAAACTGTACGTTCGCAGAAACTAAATGTCCAGATGCCAAGTGTGTAAAGCTGTTATTCGTGCAAAAGAAAGATTTTTTAAGTCGAACAGCTATACATTTGTCTCATTAAAGTCACTCTTCATACTGTTGAATTACCTAGTTTAATGCATGTAAGCAATAGGAACATGCACACGTCTCTCAAAAGTAAAAGACTAAAGGTACTGAAAACCTGTACAAATACAGGACAGGGCAGCTTGTCCTAATATGTCAGCTATTTTACTGTGTTTGTAGAACATTCAAATATATTAATTGTAATTTTGTAAACAGTTTTCTTTAATTTTATTAAAATGTGGTTTATTGATGCTATTAATAATTATGTTACAAATAAATAACATTTAAACAGGGAGCTAAAAATAAAAGCCATAACCAAAGAAACAATAAAATGTTTTTCAGTCATTCTTAACAAAAGTATAAGCCACTCTTATTCAGGATGTTAAGTTGTGGTATACCATTTGGAAATTATGAAAATCTATCCAAATTAAATGTATAGGTCATAAAAGGTCTGAATATGTATGCAAACTAGTGTAACAACTATGATGGAGCATCATGTATAAAACTAATCAGGCTAACGAAATTACAATGCAATAAACTACACGTTAAATAATACATAACTAAACCCAGAATAAGTGGTCTCTTTAGAAACCATAATTCCTAATAGCAAAATGAGGCCAGATTGCTTTGATTGAAACTAAATTTTAAATTGAATATTTGTCATATCTCTGGATTTGGAAGGTTACTGATCAGCATTGAATTCCATTTGTCATTGTTATTCCTACCCAAAGCAAATAGTGTATAAAGTGATAAACATTTTTTGTTCAGTGTAAATCTTTAAATTACCTAGTTTGTTGCATAGCATTCAAACACATTTGTCAGCATTATTCCTACCCGTCCTGGGATTGACCTTCATTTCATGTGCATGAGCACAAGACTCTTCCAGCGTAATTGAGCCAGAATGTATAATTAATGTATGTGTTGCATGAGCTAAACAAAAGGGCTTTCTAAAGAAGAGAAAGTGTTGACAAGGGAAAGGTCCACATGCAGGTGTGGAGAATGAGCTTTCAGGCTCATGAAGGGTGGACAAGACATTGACCCCTAAAGGCTCCTAATGTTCCATCTTTTAATTTTAATGAAGGACAGCAACACAGTCAAACTCTCTATACAGACAAAAAGCTGAAGGGGTTTCTGGCAGAGTTTCAGTTTCACTTCGTAGAATTTAATCAGTAAGAGCACTGTGTAAATGCATCATTGTATGCAATGTGGCATTGCAAACCACAGAGTCAAAAGTATTTTAAAAGGAATTATCTATTTAATAAATTTATAAATGTAACCAGTCTGTAAGTAAATGTTTTACTGTTAATGTACATAAAGGAAAATGATTAATTTTTGCATGCTTTGCACATTAGATTTGAAATAAAAAACTATCAATAGGGTTGATGTGATTTTTTTCAATAGTATTTGCACATCTAGGAGAATTATTTCAATATATTGACACCATATCTAACATTTTCATTACATAAATTATCTTTACTCTGCTTTGGAAGCTGGCATAGAGAGAATGGCCTCAGAAAAATGTCTTCTTTTGGATACATTTATACCAACTTTATGTGAAATCTTTCTAAACCATGACAATTAACTGAATCTGACTTACGTAGTGAAGCAAAAAAGTGTCTTCAAATCGGGAGGGATGCTGTAGTTATATCATGACAATATTGCAGACTTTTACGGTCAAATATAAAGGGGACTAATTAAAGGGGACCAAATAAAACCAGTCTGACTGGAGGCAAACAAGTCAAAGTCACTGAAAATTCTTTCTATTTGCATGGTTTTATACTACAATACACTGGTACCACCTGATTTGCCGAACGGATAAATGCATGAAGAACAGGTGTGCCTAATAAACTGGTTTGTAGCGTAATGAACATTTCTTGTTCTCACAACAGTGTGCACACTTTGGAGCTGCCATTCCGGCAGTGTGTGTTTGAAGCGAGCTGCCCGTTGGCACTGACTGTCCTGCCAGCTGCAGCCGTTTTCTTCTGCTCTTCCAATTCCAGGTGAAGTCGATGGAACTCCTCAGTGACTGCAGCCATTTCTGAGTTACGTGTTTGTAGAGCTTCATTTGTTTTTTCAAGGCTGACCATCAAATCCTGAAGCTCTTTGTCCTTAAGATGGCATTCATGCTCTAGGTTAAGCACTTTCTGATGCAGCCTGGCAGTCAGAACCCGAGCAGATCTTAACTGAGGAATAGAAAGATAAAATGAAAAATTACAGCAAGATATTGATAAATTGATGACCACCAAGTATATATTTCAATCTATTGAAGTATGAAATATTTAAAAGACAGCTAACTGTATTTTAGTCATTATAACAGGAGCATTAATAATATAAACTATAAAATAGGAGCACCATTTTATATACTATGTAGAATATGACTTTATATGACTTATTTAAATTTTTTTAATGTAACTAACAAAAATTCACAGCTCTTTCCAGTCCTATCATAGTACACACCATACCCACTATACTCAAATTATGAAAGTGTGTTGTGACAATTATTAGAAGGAAATAAAAAAAAATGATGATCATATCTCTGACATCTAGTGTCATGTTTTTGTTTTCGCTGTCTGAATTTTAATAAGCTGTACAGCAGTAGATATTATAATACATATTTGAAGTACAGAGAGAAACTAGTCTAATTTGGTGATTCATGGAATGGAAAAAAATTATTAATGACAAAGAAAAAAATCATGTTTATATACTGAAGCACTGCAAAAAATCATGTTTATAATGTGTGTGTATATATATATATATATATATATATATATATATATATATATATATATATATATATATATATATAAATCTACCTGTATTATCTAGCCTGACGCAGTTATTCTTCCTGAGTTTTTGCTTTTTATTTATTTATTTGAAAGAACTCAATACTTTAAAAAAGGAAAATCATCTGCCCAAAGAACCTGGATATTTCAAACTGAAAATTAATATTCGAAAGGTTATAAATAGTATCATAATTATATTTGATTTACGTATACTGTATATTATTTGGTATGATTATACTACAACATTTTATAAGCATTCAATGAAATTGATTAGACTGTGGCATAACTTAGCAATATTTCATTACGCAATTTATAGAAATAGTCTAATTTAGAAAATTGATGCTGGTTTAAAGGGAGAAAGGCATCACACCAATTACTTTTTCAAATTATTTAGAGACAATTAATTTGGCAAAACGATTGACAATTTCTTTCAGTTGATGTAAATTGTTGTTTTATCACAGGATTAATAATCATGACAGTACTTTAAAAGGTTTTTCAATGAATTGGGTTCTATGGAGATTTAACTTTATGCATTCAGCTTTATTAAAGCTAAGATTTTCTTTATTATAGTCATGATCCAAATCAATCTGTTAAAGGTATTACTGCTTGGTTTTGATATTTGATGATATTTGAACTTGGTATTTAATGGGAATATTAGTTTTGTCCTGGGAAATGTAGAATAAAGGTTTGGTAAAACTCCAATAAAGATGAGAAAAAAAATTGGTGGGTGTTTGTTCCCCGCTGAAAAATTAAATGATCACCATCCATAAGTGAACAGGAGAGACTGGGGCTTTTTTTTTTTTTTTTTTACAGTTCTAAAATAGATTATTTAAAGCATCCCTTTGCATGTATGTTTTTTTTATTAAGCTCAAAGGCTTAATGTCATATTTTACCTGGGCAGACATCTCAATTGAAGATGATTTGAGCTCTTCAAGCTGCTCCACTCTGGCTTCACATGCTGAGAGAACCTCAATTAGGGTCTGGTTATTCACACCACCTTCCTTTCCACAAATATGACTATCAGCTGCCTTTAAGTTGGGATTAAAAATCTCTTCCTCTGACTCATCACTGACTTTATTAATCTTCATGCCAGTTTGAGAACAAGTGGACTCCTCTTGGAGATCTTGCAGTGGTGTAATGACAGACTGATTGTCCACTAAAATATCAGAACTCTCTTGGGATGGAGTCAGCTGGTGTCCTGCCACATCCTTCTGATTATCAGAAGAACCCCACTCCAGGTGTCCAGGAATCAATGCAATGTATGTGGTGTCTCCTGGAGGACATGATCCTACTGGGACATCATCCATGGAGCTGCAAGTATCCAGCAAATCAAACTGTGTGTTAGAGTCTTGCCCCAAAGCAGTCCTTTCTAATACATCACCACATCCATCTGAAGACAATTCACCATATCTCATAAGAGTGGAAGGGGAAGTTTCTTTGGTCATATCCTTAATTGGAACTGCTCCATCACCTGGACTTCGACCTTCAGTCCTCTCCTCCATTTCTACTAGTTCTCTAATTGATTCCAAAGGTGATGCATGGCGTAGATGTGCCAGGGTTCCTGATGTGTCCAAAGGCTGGAGTAAGAGCTCTTCAGACTGTTGATTATCCTTGCTTTTACTGTTCATCTGAGCATCTTTGTTTAAGCACGGACTTCCAGAACTAATACTAAATATATCCAAATTGTGTTGGGATTGTAAAGTGCTCTTTTCACATGATTGCAGATCTGGTAGTCTTTCTTCGTTATCTAGAAGGTGGAAACCTTCTTCTAGCTTTCTATTTGACATCATCATAGCATTGTATATTCACACAGCAGTCAATAAGCCTGTAGTGAAAATAACAAGCACTGGATGACAATAATGGACAAACATTTATACACAATAATACACAAAATTCAGCAAAATCCAAAGGGAATATCTAGCAAACTAGACAATATTACTTTATTGAATATTTATTGTTTATTTTTACACAATCCAATTCAAAAGACGGTCACTTACCTTCACCTGGAGCAGTGAATATCATGAACCTAATGGCTCTTTAGAAGCGCTCATCTCATTCAACGTTTGGCCAAGAGAGTGACCTTGGTGTTGAAAAGCTGAACACCAGGCTGTCAGACTCAGATTACACCGAGCTATACATCAATCCTCTACTGCGGCTGTTATTAAATTCATGGAAACCATACACCATTTTTTGCATTTTATTCAAAAACATAAAAGCAAATAGTTTTTTATTTATTTGATATTAGACACTATATTCACTTATTTATAATGTATTCTTTTATTTTGTTAGGTTTTTTTGGACATGCACTAACTTATTCTGTACATTATCTACAGTATGCTTGAAGCTATATATTGAATTATTCAACGATGAAATGAATACCTTGAAATTAACACTTTAAAATATCCCAAGTACCAGCTGTTACAAGACAATTCATGTATTCTCACACCCATAATCATATTTTATCTTTTAAATTATGAAATCATTGCTGCAATGAAGGCCACATCACCACTTATTATCTAAAACCCATGGTAATATTTCTAGACTTTTTTTGTTTGTTTATTAACAGACCTTTTAACCTACTCAAATTTCATAATTTGAATTTTTTTCTTTTCAGATCATGTAGAGGAATGTAAATTTTTTTTTATTGAAAAATTTAAAAAAAGAAGCCACATTTCTGACGGATTCCTTGATGCAAAACAATCAAGCTGTTTTCAACTTTGTCAAATAGTGTCTGACAGATCAGACTTTTCAATATGAAGCCGTCTCATGGACCATTTTTTTTTTTTACATTTCCACAAACTTTCACTCAGATTGAGATCAGGACTGTTTGCTGGCCCTTGCAGTGGGTTGATTCTGCCTTTCCTGGTTAAAGAAAAGCTTTAACCATCGTTGCTCTATAGCAAGCATAATCATCCTGAAAAATAACATCATCTAATCTATTGTTTGTTAATGGAATAATAAATGTATTGATGTATTTACATAAACCTGTGCATCCTCTCTGATCCTTTACCTGACCATGCAACCCCATATCATGAATGAGTAGGGAAATTTGTCCAGACTACTGTTTTCTAGTTTTCTTCTGTTAAAGTGCTAGTGATCCCTGTTTTCACTAGAGGTGTAATAGTACACGAAATCTTACTGATTTTTTTTTAGTACAGGTCTCCGCAAGTCTACGACTCACACTTTTAGTTCAGTTTTTATTTGATAAAACTTGAAAACGTACACAACAATGCCAGAGATATGGAAATAGAGTTAGCGCAGTGTCACTGTGGTTACTCACTCCATACCAATAAGATTTGTTTTGCACATAAATATAGTGGCTAGCGGCTAATGCTAGCGATGTGGATTCTTTACCGTTTTATGTACAGCTTCAAGAATTTCTCTTAAAAGAAAGAAATCCAGACAATTCTGCATATCGAGGGAGTGAAGTATGCTGATATAAGAAAAGTCATGTAGCTATCTTTAGAAAATTAAATTTAAAATCTAAAACACACCTGTATTACCCAAATTTTGTTTAACAAATTAAACTATTTAATTTTCCCCTTTATTTTATTTTTTCGAGTTCTTAAGTCAATATAATAAAAAGTGTAAAGTTGTATTGCATTATTTTGATTTATTCTATTTAAGTTTCGTACAAAAAGTTATAAAGTTATATATTATTTATCAAGCAGGCATGTTAATAATAAACTATGTTAATTTAATGTTTTGCATTTCCCCCCCAAAAATACCGAAATTGAACTGAACCGTGAATTTTTTGTATCGTTACACTTCTAGTTTTCCACCCATTTATTTTAAGCATTTCTACGTTCAAAGCATACTGTTTTGTTTATACTTGCACCACACCTTAGACATAACTCGCTAGAAACAGTCAACATTTTTTGTCACACTACCTGTTTGAGGTTTATCACCTTTTCCAATGTTAATAAGAACAGCAGCTCATTGAAGTGAGCATACTCTGATTTGCATTAGACCTTTGGCAGTACTGTATGTTTTTAAAATGCAAATCACAAGATGATTGCATAATTTCTTTCCCTTCAACATTAAGCGATTCCTAATTTTTACTTACTGCCAAACATGGTAAAAGGCCTTTCTTTACAATAATTTTTTTGATTGTTGTTTCACAGCCATATTGTTTCATTATTAAAAGGAAAAAAAGATTTTGTCTCATCTGTGATTTGTGCTGCATACTTTTTTGTTGTTGTTGATTTCATTACTTTACCTAGTGGTTGATTCAGGCGTCTTACACTTCACTGAAAAACATTTATGGTGAGATTGTACGAGACAACTGGGACACATTGGCCATCTTTTCATGATTGATGATGCATGATTATTGCAGTATTGGGATATAGTACAATAGATTAAATGTTTTAATATTTCCTTTGTAAATGTTCTCATACTTTCCTATCCATTTTTTGGGAAAAAAATACTTCAATTAATATTTTAGGTAACATAAAAATGTCTCTGAAGTTTGTTTTGCATAATGGTTTCCACATAACATGAGGCACTAATAACCAACTCCTTTTACTGGCATGTTTACTGCTTTTTTTTTTTTCTTTTCTTGTTTTAAAAAGCAGCAAAAAAAGGGACAACTATATAACTATAACTAACTAATATATATATATATATATATATATACATATACATACACACATTATATCATATACCATATATACCCATATTTTCCATTTATTTTACATAAAAAGTCATTTCTGGTGTTATAGATGTCATTGTGTGTGCCTCACTGCTTACACAGGCTTTGGCACCAATAAAACAATGTGCATGTGTGGTCATGTGACCTTTCAGGAAGCACATGTACAATTTAAAAAATGTCCACAGTATGCCAGTTGCACCTGTTTATCAGCCAAATTTTTGCTGATAAACAAAAACACATTTCAACCAACTGCTGTGAAAATAAAAAAAATAAATAAAAAAAATATTTGTTTGCAAGTGACACCTGAAACATTCTTTTACACACCTGCAGCTTGTGGTTAACTGCTATATGAAACAAATCTAAGAAACAGTTTCTTCCTGTCCAACGCCAAACGTACTCTCAAAGTACAGTTGTGCATGTGAGCATCCGTTTATGTAATAGATAATATACAACCTCTCCGGAAAACCTTATGCAGTTTTATATCCATTTGCATAGAATTTCAGATTTCAACTCAATTTGTATTCCATGTGTTCTCTTACCATTGCACACGAGAGTTTAGAAGCTTTTTATAGGCTGACTATTTATACCAGCGAGTCATCATGAAGGCCTGCCACTGAAATTGATTCCAACTTTCAAAGGACCCTCTGGATCAAATTTAGCACACAATCACATCTGCTCACGAAGGAAAGGAGGCCCAAGCAGTCAAGAGCCAATCAGGAGGTGAACCTTTGCTACTTTAGCAAGTTTTTTTGAGTTGCTACTTTTTCCTAACGTGCGTCTTGTTTTACACGGCGACAAAAACTTTTATGTTAATAGCATAGGGATCATTGTACAGATATGGCTTTAAAAAGCACAAAAGGTGTACTTAGAAACTAATTTTCTTTTTTTGTTTGAGGTGCTGCCACCTCAAACAAAAAAAAAAAAAATTAACCAGAGAAGTGTCTACATTTTAATCCATGTCAATTCAGATTCCATTAATTCTAATGAAAATAAATACCTTAACCAGTCTTACCCGCTCCGCCCGGCTTCATGTTAAACCACCGTCCAATGTACTTTAAACATTATGTGCTTGGTTAGAATTAAAGAGTCCACTCAGAAAAGAAGCTTCAGTCTCACTCCCCTTCCTCCTCCAGCTTTATTGATAGTTAAAATTACAGTTCTATGTTCTAGGACTTCAGTTGCTTTAACCTTCCGACTTAAAAACTGAGTACAAGCGAATGATAGTTTTTTTTTTTTACTTTTACAGTAGTCTAAGTGATATTGTACAAAAATAACATTTGATTTCTGTGAAAACATTCACCTTTCTCCTAACTCCAAACCATATTTTGTCCCACCCACTACTATTCCACTGATGTTTTTTTTTCTCCTTGGGTAAAATGACCTGCAATCGTGGGATTCCACACTTGACTTTTTGTTTTCTTAGCGGCTTCACTTATCAAACCTGAGCCTTACAAAGATATTTGTTCTCCTGTTTTTTTTTTCTTTCATGTTCTGAATGTGCTGTAAACTTGCTTATCAAGGATGCGTTTAATAACTGTATTCTCCACTTAGCTGCGTGCTGCTGGTTGGGCCTGGGCCGATCTGACTGCACGAGTCCTGCACTGCTTTCCCAGGTTATTCACTCTTTTAGCACAACTCACTACCATTGAAAAAAAGAAAGAAAAAAGGCAAATCATACCCGGAAGTTCACATTTCCTTGATTTCTTTCCCTACTGATCTCTCGCCGAGGCCCTGTTCGGTGAGGCCAGGACAGGCCAACTCGACAACATTTCCTAGCTGCGACACTCCCACTCAACTCACTCATCCCTGTTCACCAGTGGCATGGAAAGGGGGTTCTTTAACAAAGCATTATACATAACACCTCTACCAAACTAAACATAAACTTTTTTTGTATTAAATGCAGAAAGTGGAAATTTTTTCCACCCCTTTCCTTCTTTTAACGCGTCAAGAGCTCACTGGCCTGGGACTAGCCTCTATCTGCCAACCTTTGGCCAGTGAAGAGGATTCAGAGAAAATTATACAACCATCAATCAGAAAAAGAAGGGGCGACCAGGAAATCAGGACTAAGCGGTGGCCTCGATGGTGCACTCCTTTGCCAGGTGCCCGGATTTGCCACAGTTGTAGCAGTTGACTTCGCTCGCCTTGCTGCACTGGACAGCGACATGGCCAATTTCACCACACCTGCACAGACACATTGGATGAAAGCAGGGCAAGAGGACAGGAAAAAGAAAATAGACTTCATATTAATATCGGTAAATTGTAAACAGTTAGTGTAAATCCTTTCCTGTATAAGACTGGTTTATTTATCATGACTGTTTAAATAGATGTAACATCTACCTGTAGCACTTGACCTTCTCGCAGCCTTTCTGTATGTGCCCGAATCCGCCGCAGGAGTAGCACTTCTGCTCGTTGGCATGGTCACAGTCTCGGGCCACGTGTCCGGCTTTGCCACAGTTGTAGCAGACCTGCTCCCTCTCCTTCTTGGGCTCCTTGCAGTCCCTGGAGATGTGGCCACTCCTTCCGCAGTTGTAGCAGGCTGCAGAAGATTTGGTGCAAGGTAGAGAAAAAAGATCAATAAAACATGGAAACTGCTGGAAGGCATACGCTAAAAGAAGACCTGCAAACAGACCAAACATTTCAAACTGCTGTGAGACCATCTTTACATTTCACGTGTTATTCCATTCAAAGAAACATTAGCAGAGGTATTATTTATACCACTTACATACTAAGTGACCAGGAATTAACAAAAAAAAATTATAAAACCAAAACAGGGTAGGATTGCACAATTAATCATAACCACAATTTATAAATACCTGATAGCATTAAACAAGATTGTTTATATTGGCTACTGTTAAAGCTAGACTCAGATTTTTAACAGATGAATCCAAAGCTCTCTATTTGTTCTAATGCAAAGTATGTTTTAATTCATGTATGTGTTTTATCTGATGACAAGAATTTCTCCCCTTCTGATTATCTACAATAAAGCACACTAAAACTATCTGGGTCTTTAAATTAGCTGTGTAAATATCAGATTTTAATCTTTTGAACCCCCATTACACTGACATTTATATTATATATAATATATTCTTTGTGTTACCAGTCAAAATTGACCGACAAGAGACAAAATTAGCAAGCGGCACATTTAACTGCTGCTTACGTGTGTCTTTACTGAGAAGACATTTTCCAATGCATAAAAAATATACAAATAAATAATGTATCTTTTACAGTTTCCCGGTCCAATTTGCCCCGTATAAACAATATACACAGCACAGATACATAAGCACAAACTTACCATCTTCGGTTCTTTCACAGTCTCGTGCAACGTGGCCCGGTTCCCCACAACGATAGCAGAACAGATCTGCATGGAATAAACGTGATAAAGAAGAATGTGTAATAACAGTGCGGAAACGTCGACACATCATGGTAAAACACTTTTACCTTTTCCTCTACCACGACCTTTACCACGGCCACGACCAGCGTTTGGGCAGTTCTTGATCCAGTGACCGGTACGGCCACAGCCAAAACACTCGTTGCTGCTCATCTTAGTCTTCGAATAAAGCTGTTGAAGAAAACGACAAATGTTGTTTTAAAAATAAAGTGCTGAAAATGCCCTAAAGAAAATGGACAGACCGACAGGCCTGATCCCAACCCGGAAATAAATAGTAGTAGTGCTACATCTCTCGCGGCAAAGAAAATGTGTGTTTATGTTTTCTAGGAAATATGAAGGACCAAAACAATGAACTAAACAAGTACAATCGAACTGAGACACTGGGCACAGATATATGATTATTCCTTATTTTTTTAATTTCAAGAATAATCTATAAACAATAAGTTACTTTTAAACCTGCCATATCTAACATGCAAAGGTCCACGAACAACTGCCTTGCTGTAAAGTAAGTTTTCTGATTTACACCTGCCATAAAACTCAGTGATCATCTTACAGACAGCAGCACACACTTCTGCTCTGTGACACACTGCAAGCCCACATATAGACACGCGTTCACTGTGTTCCTAATGGCCTGCATGTCTACATCAGTGAAACGACCAACACACACAAGCCTGGCTGACTAGCAAGCGAGCAAACTACAAGGCCTGGCTTGTAAGATCAGCACAAACATGTTTTCAGGTGGCAAAATGGAAGAGAAATATAATCGCACAGAGAAACGGGGAACTCTCGGTGTTATGGGATGGGGTCCGGCCTTCGTCGATAGCAAAGCTACGCCACGCCGCCTTCCCCAAACACAGAGATGGAGAAGAGAGTCCCAAGGAAGCTAACCTTCATCTCTTTCCCCACAACATTGACCTGGAGTGCAAACCTCGAAACCTCACAAGATCCCAAAACCCCATAGAAACACTCTAAACCCTGGCTGCCCTACCAGCGCCCCGAGATTTCCCGCGCGCGCATGGCGCAGTAGGCCAACCTGAGAGGAAAAAAAACCCAACATGGCAACTCATTTACCTTCAACACATCCGCGGCGGAGTTTTTATCGACAAACGGGACGTTTTACCACATAAAACCGAGCCTTTTCGACACCGAGGCGGCGCCGCGCATGCAATAAGGGTATTATTTTGTGATGCCGTTAGTTTTTGGGGGGTAAACACACTCACCTCACCTCGGCTCGGCTTCGCTGCTCGGTTTGTGTTGCTCGGGTCGCCTCCCTCCCTGCGCTGCTGCGCCACGCGCCGTTTGCGCACGGCACCCTAGGACTTCAGGGTTGCCAGATTGGGGTAACATGCATCATAAGGTTGCCAAAACGCGTTTTCATAGCCAGACAATTGTTATTAACTTGATTAAAAATATTTTATTCACGTCGAAACCCTGACCAGGTCACACTCATGTACTCGTAGCATCCTTTCTTACTTTCTACATGACGGCTGTGTGAATCCCTGCAAAAGGCGGTCAAATCCCAACTCAACTAAGGTGCCATAAAGCCACCACCATGCAACTTCACCACAGTAAATGTCTGTGTAGAGCCTACAACCTAACCCTAACCCTATAATGTTTAAATGTTTAAATTTTTTTTCTTATGAGTTTATCCCTAATGAACAAACCAGTAGTAACTGTGGTGAAGGAAAAAGTCCCTGAGTTGGTATGAGGAGGAAACCTTGAGAGGAACCAGACTCAAAAGGGAACCCATCTTTATCCTTCCATCCAGAAGGAGATATAGGAGCATTCACACCAGAACCAGCAGATTTATGGACAGCTTTAAAATACTATTTCCAAATACCATCACCCTTCTGCACTTCTGGTGGATGCTAAACAAACTAGATGCAAAACTGCATTTCGTTGCTGTGTACCTGTACTATGCAATGACAATAAAGTTGTATCTATGCCATGTTGCCAAAAGTCTGCTAGCAACTGGTCATAAGTGTGGTATGTGCTTTTTTGAGCATCACATTCCACTTTTAATCCCAATCTCCTCTTATAAATCTCTCCACTCTTTCGGAAAGATGTTCCATTAGATTTTGGAGTGTGCTTGTAGAGATTTGTGCTCATTCAGACACAATGGTCTTAGTAAAGTCAGGTACTAATGTAGGTGAGGTGAGGAGGTCTAAGGTGCAGTCAGTGCTCCAATTGATCCCAGAGTTGTTCAATAGGTTTGAGGTAAGAGCTCTATAGCCAGAGCTCTTCCACTCCAACCCATGCAAAGCATATCTTCACGGAGTTTGCTGTGCAAGTGAAGTAAATATGTCATGATACTGCATCAGTAGACACCCTATACAACTGCCTGCCTTCATCTTTGTAATAACAGTTTGGGAAAGAACCACATATGGCTGGGAAAGTCAGGTATCCCAATACTTTTGTCCATACAGTGTATTTGTCTGTCAGTCTATCTTTCAAGAAATTTTTGATGTATGTATGTAGAGCTCATCACCAACTTCATGATTTATACACACCACATTTGTATGTTGTATGTTATGTACTTGGCTTAAACAACGTTCATTGACAGAATAGCAAAGCAAGCTAACTGTGTTATCAAAGCACCAACTATCTCTGTGTTTAGCTTTTGAGTGGAAAATCAGTCCACACATGAACAAACCAACATCATTTGGATTTGCTTTACACCTTGTCAGTAAAACTGCAGTTTGTGTGTGTGTGTGTGTGTGTGTGTGTGTGTGTGTGTGTGCGTGTTCATTTCATAATTAAAGATCACATTATCGTTTGTATCCATTTCTAGTTACATGTAATCATTAGTGGACAGTAACAAAAGTAAATGTAATTCGTTACTCTACTTGAGTAGCTTTTGTGTGTATCGTACTTTTTCTGAAGTATGTCTGTTTGTGGAGACTTTTACTTTAACTTCACTACATTTCAATGTCAACAATCTTTTTACTCAACTTTATTTTGTGAAATCAGTCGTTCCTTTTTATGTATGGGCGGATAAAAACTTAACTGGTCAAACCCGTAGCAAGTCACCAATCAGGGTAGAGCATGCGTTCTGTTTAGAATTTGTTTTGATTGGTGCTTGTATCTACTTATCTCCAGACATACAGTTCAACATCAGTTCAATAGCAAGCAGAACCTTTAGAGAGGAATAAATGATGGAAGAAACTTCTAAGTAGAACTTGCTACAACACCCGTTGCCTTGTTTACAATTTTTTTTAAGTAGTTGAAAAGAAGGTTTTGGGCTCATGATCATTTTATTAGATATCAATCAGTGTTTGACTCATTAATATCATTCTATTAATAGATTGGTGTGCTGAGAGTCACATTAGAGTCTTTCCACATTAACTGATTTGATTAAGCAAAGAGTCTTGTGATAAAAATGATAAAAGGAACATTATAGCCATAATAAATCATAGTACTTTGGATGCTTAACATTTACATTTGCGACATTTAGCAGACACCCTTGTCCAGAGCTACATACAAAAATGCTTTGCTTCTCAAAACAGCACAAAATTTGTACAAAACAGCACAAAATGATGCTTGTGTTGGGTTTTGATATTTTTTAATTAATTAATGAAAAGGAATAATGTGGTTAAAATGATTATTTTTCACTGAATTTTCTTGCCTGACATAGAACCATATGCAACCATTTAATAAAGTATAAGAAAAGCGTGTGTCCAAAGACAAGTCTAATCACTAAACTCACACACATATATGTTTAATATACTGAAGGAAATTCTTGTATATAAAGTGAAATGTGTTTCGATGTGTAAAGTGTATACTTAAGTACATTTGAAGGCAAACACTTTTGTACTTTTAAGTGAAAGTTTAAAGGGAGCACTTTTACTTTTACTGAAGTATTATTTTACAGAGTGTATCTCTACTTTTACACACTTCGTCCACAACGGCATGTAATGATGTGGAACATCTGCTAAAGTGCTTAATAAGTTATTTTTGGTTATTCATTGAAAGAATTGAAGATACAGCTTAATCTTTGTTAAAAATTGTTGACACAGGAGACTCCTTCTATAAATAAAAACTAAACATTACCTCACAGAAAATGTCACCATATTAATGACATACTTTTCTATGTTTAAGTTTGTTATGTTTAATCCTCAGTGTTAAGATGCCCTCAAAAGACTTAGCAAACAATATAATCTATTATATTTATACATTATGTGTAATAGAAGATGAAGCAAAATGAAAAATTGGCCATGACATATAGGCTTACCAACATTCTCTCACCCAAATAAGGGGTTGAAATGTCAAGGAGATGGGGGTTCATGGGTGTAAAACGACACATCCTTCAGGGGCTCTCTCGGAGGCCCACGGTTCTGCAGCGTATCATGCTTTCACTATTCCCAATACGCCTGGGTCCTGCTTAAACCCGTGATAAATATCATTCAGATTATTAGTCAGAGTAAAATTAAGTAGAACTGTACAGTGTAAGGATTGGAGTGTTATATATGCACATACTAAAGATAAAAAAAGAATTCCATATGCATACTGTATTGCTATCATTGATTTGTGAAAAAAGCATTTGTGTTAGTTTGTTTAGTTCAGAGATGTCATGGCAATGTCATTATATGTCAGGATAACTGTAAATAGGGAGTACAGTGGCACAGAGCATAGCAATGCTGCTTCACATGGTTCCAGGTTTGATCATGAGCTAAGGTTAGTGAACATGGAAATGCACGTTCCACATGCGTGTGAATGAATTTATGAATAGATCTATGAATGTGTGGATCACTGCTATGGACTACCGTCCCATCATAGGTCCTGCATTGGTCCTGCATATCGCCAAGCTTGTACTAAAGATTAATGAACGAAAATCTGAAAGTATGCCCTCTGGTGATGATTCCTGGCAGTACAGCCAGAATTCTGCACCAGCAACCCCACTAAGAGAAAATCTCAATTTTTAAAAAACTTTAACCAAATTTACCTTCAAATTGTTCAAAATTTGCTTGTTTATTTGTTGTTTTTTGTATATTTAAGGGTTAAGTACTTGTGTTTATTATTATTAAATGATTATTCTTCATTATCACTTGATGGTGGAAAAAATTTAGCATGTTTGACAATAATTCTTAAGGTCCAGAGTCCACAAAACCATCAGTACCTAATGCAGACAATGGGTAATGCACTTTTATGTCAAATCGATTATGTCTAGATATACACGAACATTAAAGAGGAAAAGAAAATCAGCATTACCATACAAAGTTACAAACATTATGTGTTTATTATTTGCTGATTACTAATAAAACCTCTTTGGATCTCACAACACATTTCACTTTATATACAAATATTTCCTGCAGTATATTAAACACTGTGCATGAGTTTAGTGAATAGACATATCTTTGGAAGAGGTGATTATCTTTTATGTTACACACACTTTTCTTATACTTTATTAAATGGTTGCATATGGTTCTATGGGAGGCAAAGAAATTCAGAGAGTAACAATCATTTTAACCACATCATTCCTTTTTATTAAACTTGAGTGTTAAAAAAATATCAAAACTCACCACAAGCATCATTTTGTGCTGTTTTGTACACTCATGTTCACAACATTACAGTAAGCATATCAACTCCGAAAAATGTTTTAATCGCCTTTTTACTTATAATTTAAACTCTTTAAATATAATATAAAAACGTATTTCCTGATATACACACACAGTTACTGTGCTCTTTATTATGAACAGCTGTACACAATTATTAAATCATCACATCATGCAGACGCAGGCCATCAGCTTGTGATCTCAATGATATGAATGTAAAATTTAGTCTATTTAATATAGTCTATATGTCATACACGATGACATTAATCATAAACCAAAAGTTTTGGTTTTATTAAGTATACAACTTCACACATATGTATATACAAAGTCTCAATAAATAATTATAATTAAATACATGTAACAGTTTGAACACGTTTTCATACACACATATGATATATATATATATATATACACACACACACACACACACGCAGAGTAATGGAGTGATTATGATATATTTTTTAAAATTACCTCTAGTAACCCTAAATGATTAATAATTATTATTATTATAATTACCCTAAATGCATTATGGACCAAACCACCATAGTCTGACAAATGCCAACCCAGCTGATCAACCCTAGCTGAATGTTTATTCATTAATCAATTACTCTCAGAACTCATCAAACCTTGTTTAAAAGGAACTGGTTTAAATTCAAAGTGAACAGATTTAACTTTATATTAGATGAAATCACATTGAAGCTGCCATTTATTTGTGCATCAGTTGCTTTTAAACTTTATATATCACATAAATGTAGAATCTAAATGAAAATGAATGATCTGCCTTGTTTATGTTTTTTAGACTGGTAAATAAAAATTAAACACAACACTGTAGTCAGGATTGATTTGTTGTGTTGATTTCTTTTTTAGTAACAATCCAGGAACTAGATGCCAAAACACAGGCCGAACTGGAGGACCATCTAGGCCTATGGGTAAGGGCTGGTAGTAGGGAAATTTTCTAAAATGCTTATGATTATAATGCTATGTTCTGGTAATAAATGTAGACAAGTCACAAAGAAGCTGGAAAATGTCTAAAGCACATGGTTTACTAGTTTGACCAGCTCAGACTGTGTTTAGGCAGCTGGTAACTTTTTAGATCAAGCTGGATGTTTCTCAGCAGGACAGAATTAAGTGGTAGAATACAAGCTGAATTTAAATAAAACTTCTTTATTATTATTATTATTATTGTAAAAAGCTATTTATTGTTGTTATTAATATTCATAATTTAGTTACACTGAAGCTGTATTAATACACCACTACAACCAAGATGGAGGTAAAACAAATAAATCTGGCAACACTGCAACGACTGCGCACGGCTCGCGGATTCCTTCAGCCATAATGCAAACACACACACACACACACACACACACTCACTAGGTTCAGTGAAATGGCCATCACCATCCGGACACACACAAACCCTGTTAGTGAAGTGGATCTGTTTAATTTTCCGTCCATACACTACTATCCCATCAAGTCATTACGTCACCTAGTATACGTAGCTAGCATAATATAGCCTCGTATAATTTATTATATATTACCTCGTTTTGGTAACTATAGAAATAGGACTTTTTAATAGCCATATTCATTATTCATTGATTTCACCACACGAATATCTACACAACAATTCAAATAAAATAGAGGTATTTGTGGAAACCACGCGTTTCCATGGTAATATGCACTTCCGCCCCGAGAGCCTCCTCAGTGTTGGGTGTTTTCCTCATTAACTAAATAATTCATAAGAAACGATAGAACAGATTCTAATATATCAAGCATCGTGTTCTTTAATAAATAATGATGGTGGTGAAAGTTTGTCTTCTTGAATATATTTTTGACATAAATAAGTGGAATGAGGCAGAGATAAGCGGGATATAAAAGGATTTTGATAGTTGACGCCTTGCGCATGCGCAGTAAAGCCACACACTATCCTTTAGAATTTAAGGTGTGTGTGTGTGTGTGTGTGTGTGTGTGTGTGTGTGAGCGAGAAAAAGAGAGAGAGAGACTTGAATATCTGGTTAGAGTTATCTTTAGGTGTTAATTAAATGCATTCATTAGCAAAATTAATAATCTCAGTGGAAAAAGTCCTCACAAGGATAATAAGATAAAAATGTGTGTGAGACTTGAATATCTGGTTAGAGTTATGTTTAGGCATTAATTAAAAGCATTCATAAGCAGAATTAATAATCTCAGTGGAAAAGGTCCTCACAAGAATAGGAAGACAAAAACATTGTGTGTGCGTCTGTGTGTGAAGGAGAACTAAAAGAATCATCTTACTGATGTGATGTTTGTGCAGCTCCCTCCCAGAGCACTAAATCAATACATTTGGAGCTGTAGTTGTCTCTGTCTATCTTTGTTAAGGTGGTTTTGCACATCATGGCTTATTCCTTACAGTGTACAGGCTGTAATGACAACAGAATTCCATAATTCATGCCTATTCAGAGACAGAATTCAAAAATTGTATACAAATTTTCACATTAATATCACCTTCCATGAAATGTACATGCATATGGACAGTAAAATATGTACCAAATTGGATTTCAGTAAAATTCTTACCCATAATATCTACTTCTTTTATTTTCAGACAGTTTGCTATTTAGATGCCAGGAATGAGGGAATACCTTAAATCTCAGCGGTGAGGATTCGGTCGCTCCTCCTCAGTCTCCAGGGCTTGGCCATGTGAGCTGTGTGCATTAGTGATGTCCTGGGATTTGAAGGGAGAGAGTTTACACTGCCTGGTGAAACCACTTTGTTGAACTCACCATCATATACAATCATCCATATAGCCTAAAAAATGTAGATTTCTTACTTACTTTTTCTTTTTTTTTTTTACAAGAACAGTGATGTCAGGGAATATCTGGTTTATTTAATCAATAGTTTTATAATGTTTTTTAAATTTTTTTTTATGGGATGTAATAGAGAAGATAAGATCTGTATGGGTTCTTGATTGTATTTGAATTATACGTCTGTCATGGACTAATTCTTTTGGCTCATTCAGATTCCGGTAAGTGGCAACTGCATTGTTTCAGGCAACAACATGGATAATATTGCTCTCATTGTCTTTAAGGATCTACTACTATGAATCCTGGTTCTCTATAGTAAAGAAGCCACTAATAAAGAATAGCCAGAGGGACTGCACCTTTTTATTTACTGTGGTGAGAATCACAGCCCACTATTATCATTAAATTAATTTGATTTATTATGTTTAGTTAATGAATGGAAACATTGGATGAATACATTTCAATAATGAGCCTGAAATTTCTATATAAAAATAATCTTTTTTTAGTGTTTAAGGGTCCTTGGAGTTTTTTTGTAGTTAAAAATGCCACATATTGCGAATTTGTTTTTGAACATTTGCTGTAAAAATATAAAGATTGAGCAGATTTATCATAGAACACAATAAGAATAAAAAATATTGTTATATAAAATGCAGGACATCATATTTAAAAAGTTTTTTTAAATCAAATAATCATTATTAAAATGAATGAAAATCATATTATTTCTTTTCATCGGTTGAATTATTCAGTTTACTTCCAGTTAGCTACATTTGCTTTATTTTTAGGTAATCTGGATTACCCAGTAATATCAGGAATATCAGTAATAAACCACTAATACTAATGACAGAGATGTTCTTTGCTTTGTGACATGGTGCATTATTGTGCTGAATGTAGCCATTAAAAAAATGTTCAGTTGTAGCCATCTACAGATGTTCATGGTAAGCAACAGTAAGGTTGTGGTATTCACGCAGTGATTTATTGTTATTAGCAAGCCCAAAGTGTGCCAAGAAAACATTCCCAACACCATAATACCACAGCTGGACTAGTGTACTGTTGACACAAGACACAATGTTGTGTCCATGCTGTTTGTACCAAATCCAGCTGTCTATTTTGGGGAGCCTGTGCCCGTTGCAGCCTCTGCTGTTGGTTCTTAGCTGAAAGAATTGAAATCTAATGTGGTGTTCTGCTGTTGTAGCCTGTTTACCGCATGCTTTATTGTGTTAAGATATACCTTTATTCGTCCCACAGTGGGGAAATATTTCTGTTACAGCAGCAACAAAAAGTAAAGTGCAAATATGTAAAATAAAATAAAAAGTAGAAACATGATACAGTATATAGTATATACAACACAATGTATAAATACAAACATTTATTTGTGATTGTGAATACATTTTTGCTCGCCACAATTGCACAGTGCTTATCTGAGGTAATGTATAGCTTTAATGTCAGTTAGAAGCAATCTGGCCATTCTTTGTTTACCACAATCATAAACAAAACGTTTCTGTTTGCACAACTGCCACTCGCTTGTTGTTAAACCAGCCCGTCAACAATTGTGTGTGTGGTCAGAAGATACACATATTGATAGATAAATATGTACATTTTTCAATGAGACCCCACAAGACCTTTTTTTATTATTGGAAATGCACTTATTACTTTACATTATTATCTTTTGGAGGGTGTAACTGTGTACAATCATGGTTGCAATGTACTTGCATAGCCAGATGATGGTACTGTTATAAAGAAAAATAAATATATAAATAAATACAGTCTCCCATCTAAATATGCATTACTTCAGGTAAAAAAAATAAACAAATAAATAAATAAATGTAAAAAAAGAAAAAAAAAATACACACACACACACACACACACACACACACACACACACACACACACACACACACACACATATATATATATATATAAATGACTGGAAACCCAAATGTTCTGAAATTATTGTGATGCAATAATTATGATTCCTTTTCATGATTACTAATTTGCTTTCATATCTAGAGGAATTAACAGAAGTGCTTTTTATTGTTTCTTTTTTAATCAAAAACAGACCCTTATATTAATACAGATAACCCAGGGTCCAAAAATACTATCAAGATTATTATAATACCTTTGGAGCAGAACATTTACATACCTTTGGTGTTTGTACATAACAGTATAAAAAATAGTGCTCATTTCATTTTTCGGTTCAATCAAATATTAAAAGACAGACACATCTTTTACAATTCATGTATACACAATTACAAACGTTCCTTCCGATCGTATGACTCATAGTACCATTAATGATTGTCTAGCAGTTTTCCTATTAAAATGAATGCGGTTGCAAATGGAAACTGGAAGACATTCACTTACTACAGCTGTAACTTTATGATTCATATTATTTTTTTAATATTTATGATGCACTCAAAGGATCATACAATGTCTCTTTCAGAAAGCAAGGGATGATTTCTATGGGAAATGTTCTGTTGTTTAATGGTCTAAAGCAGGATGTTTAAGGCTAATTGAATTAAGAATGATGCTGATATTTGGTTTTATTTAGATCAAACATACATATTTTTATATGGATACTTTTTATTATATGACATTTCATATGACATTGCTGTTCAAAAGTTTGAAATCATTTATAAAATGTCAAGATTAAAAATGATGCTTTCTGCTTAAAAGAACAATTTGCTGTTCAGAGTTATGCCTCAATGCAAGAATGTTTTATTTGCATCTGTTACAGACTTGCAGATGTGTAGCTGCTAGTTTGATGTAGCACCTTTTACATGCTGGTTTGGATTGATGGACTCTTTTTATTTCATACTATCCCTTAAGCTGCTCCCACAACACCTTAACATCCAGAATTCCAGCTGACTGCTTTGTCCCTATATATGTTTTACATTAATTATAATTTGGAACGGTGCTTTGTACTTTACCAGCACCAAAGCACCTCAGACCATCAGATTTCCATCACAGAATTTGAGCATCATGGAGCTGTTTTATGGGTAAGATCTGTTAAAATTTGTAGCTGAGGACCTGTGAGTTCTCTCAGACTAGACACTATAACATATTTATCCTCTGTGCATTTGCAGGCAATCCACTCCTTTTTCTATCCTGGTTTTTATCATGGAACCCGTTTGTGGGAGTAGTACTCACCTTTACTTGTAGGATATTCTCTTTTTTGTGTGGCAATCTCTCACATGAAATAGCCTATATTTTTCAAAACAACAGTAGACTAAGAGACCATGATTGAACCAACGAATTCTGATGTCACAGATGCTTATGTAACCCAAGAGGTCCAGACAAGACATATTTAAACTATTTTCCGCTGTGCTGAAATAATTGAAGATTTTTTAAATGATTATTAAGACTTGACATGATAAGATTAGCTAACACAATGTACTAATGTAACACAATTCTGGTGGCCTTTATACTTCTATGTAGACATTCGATTAAAAATACATTTCCAGCTGTAATAGTCATTTACAACATTAACGATGTCTAGATTATGTTTCCGAGCAAACTAAAATGGTTTAGAAATACAAATACACTATATAGACAAAAGTTTGTGGACACCTGATCATAAGCCTTGTATTGATTTTTAAACAACCCCATTTCACATTTACACCCCACATTAACTGTTAGAATAACCCCCAATCTTCTGGTAAGATGTTCCACTAGACTTGCGTGTGGTTGTAGATATTTGTGCTCATTTAGCTACAAGGGTGTTAGTAAAGTCAGATACTGGTGTAGAGTGAAAAATCCTGGGGTTCAGTTAGCATTCTAAATCATCTCAAAGGTTCAAAAAGTTTGAGATCTTCCACTCCAAACTTAACAAGCTGGAAAAATGTTTGGGTCTCCCAGTTTAAGTGAAGGGAAAATGTATTGCTAATGCATCCAAAGAAAGTCAAGTGTCTAAAAACCTTCTAATGTATATGGGTGTATGACCCTCAAAAGTTCTGGAACCAAGATTATGTTTACAAGAGTGATGAAAAGGACAAATATTTGGAGACAGAAATATGATTTATTGATTGTGTTGCTTATGATTTTAGCAGCAGAATAAATAGAGAAGTCTGAAGAAACATTCTGCATTACAATTAATTGGGAAATGCATCCGGCTTAAGGTGGAGGAACTTTATTATGCAGTGAAACAATGACCCAAAACTTAACAAAAGACTTGGAAAACAAAGTGGGAGGATTTAGACTGTCAGTACAGGGTTCATTAAGATTGGGATAGATTCAGCAAATCATCAGTAAATCCTAGCAGCAAACCTTTTTAGAAAACTGCACATAGTGTATCACAGGCTTGTCACATAAAGTATATTGTTTGAAAAGTAAAATTTTTATGTAATGATTAAAACCTTTTTAAATCCTGTAGGTAACTTTGTTGATTATGTGATTATGAACACCCTGAAGGACCAACAATACCAGAATGCCAGACACTATATTATGTTTTATATATTATATATATATTGGCTAACAGTCTGACGTCACTGGGTTTTATAGTTCATTAGAAAAGACGCTGTCATGGAGCAGGATCAAACCCCGCCTCCTGCACGGGGATTGGCTCCTAGTCTGCAACCACGTGCAAAGATCAGAGCAGACAGCCAATCATAGAGCAGAAAGCTAAGTTGAGTTGAATGCGGGTGGGAAGAAATAACGCAGCGACAATTCCCCGACTTTTTCCTGGTGAGTAGTTTCACTTGCTTTTAACACGATGATCTCATGAACGACCTAATTTACCCTTATATTTTCCTATGAGTTTTTTTTATTTTTTATAATGCAGCATTGCAGTACGTGTTAGGATTAATAATGCATTTAATAGGTGCAGCAGGGTTATGGATTATGGATGTTGCTTAACGCAGCTTGTGCGCGCATGCTAAACTTGGCGTAGAATTTTTATTAAAAAAAGATTAAATAAAACTTCACCTTTTTGTTACGTGTCAAGCGAAACCGATGCAATTAAAAACAGCAGAAGTCATTAAATATTGCGTGGACGTTTCCTAGTGATGTTTTAGTACGTGTCATTTTACTGAATCGGTTCCTTTCAAATGATCCGATCAGCAAGGTGATTCACCAGCACATTTTATATGGATGAAGGCTCATAGCAAAATCTCAGGCATTATAATATTGGGGGAAATGAGAGGAATATTAAATAAAGCAATTTTTAAGGATGTTAAATTTCCTTTAACTCAATCCCAGTAATTGTTAGAACAGTATCCTTTTATAAAAGAAACTCCACATAATAAACCAAAATATATACTGAGAGCAATGGACCCTCTGTCCCTGAATGCACTGCAAACAAGTAACATGCATTACAGTATTAGGGTTAGAATAGTGCTGTACACTTAGTGTTTCATCATTTAAAAACTACACCTTTTGGGTATTGAAGATGCTTCTGTAAATGATGTCTTGTCTTTCTGTGTAAATATGAGTGGATACAATGCAACAGCTTCCACAATAAATGTTTGTCAGAGTGTAATTTTGGGATGGAGGTCTGTATTTGTATCTGTGTATAATATTGTAGTGTCATAACTGAATTTGGATTCTCCAGAGTCACATATTGTTTTATATATATATATATATATATATATATATATATATATATATATATATATATATATATATATATATATATATATATTACAATTACAATAATTTCCAACATAATTGATGAAATCATTCAGTGCAATGTTATTGATGCTGCTCACAGCTCCAGGCTCCTGAGCTCAGATCCTGAGCTTTGCTTACCTTCTGTGCAGGGTTTCCATTCTGCATGTCTGTGTAAAACATGACAACTTCTAGAAACCCTGCATGGTCCCCTGCAATGAACTTGTGTTCCTGGGATAGATTCCCAAATTATAATGACCCTCCTGATGATAAAAGTTTTTACTGACATTAAATGACTGAAATTCCTTTTTTATGATTTATTTCTTATTTAGGTGAGAATTTTATTGGCAGTTGATGGATTTTTTGCATTACTGTTGAAAACCGGGGATCTAATACATTTTATACTGAACAAGTGACAGGCCTGTGTAATTGCCTCAAAGAGTCAGCTATTAAATACTCCAATTCTAGCCATGCAACACTTATTTTTAATGTTAGGAGCAACCTATTTTATTGTCAAGAACATTTGTACCTTAAAAGACTCATTTGCTGGGGGCGGATCTGCACATCTTTTTGCTGAAGTCATCCGTGCAGCTGTACACGGTTGCATAAGCTACCTGGGTGTTATTTATAATGCAAAAGGTAAATTTCTGTTTGTATAATAATAGCTAGCCTAGCTAACCCTCTGTTACATGCTGTTTTATTCTGCATCAGTCACAGCCATAATGCTACAAAATGAACTAATAAGCAAGCATTTGACTCGATTGAAAACGAACTTCTTTGTTCTCGATTCGTCCATTTCTAAGAAGCCCTGCAAGCCTTGAAGTAATGTAGTTGCGCTTTTTCCTGTTTGCAAAATTTTGTAAATGTCAGTGGTGTTCAGACAGTTTTGCAACTGGTTTTGTATTCTACATCTTTCAAATTTACACTTTGTTGCTTTAAAGTGCTTCAAACGTATCTTTTTAAAGACATTAAATTTTTTTCCAGATTTTACCAATGTTGTCATTTATTGTTTAAGGTTTTAAAATTGGGCTTGCTTTGAACAATTATTTGCACTGTTTTGTACTTAACAGCATAAACTAAAGATGGATTAAAACATATTTGGACCCCATATTAGCATTTATAAATCCTTAAATGTTCTCATGTAATTGAGAATAGTAATACAATTAAGTAAAAATACTTAAATATTGTCCATACTGGCAAATGATAAATTCTCCCACAAAACTTTAATCTCTAAACAAGACTTGAGGTGTAAAGGTATAAACAGATGGTGCAGTGTTAAGCAGATTGCCTCCTTAGATATTTTATTTGCAGCCAAAGCTGACTGAGGCTTGACCTTGGCTTCATTATCTTAATCATATTGTTCTCTTTTGGTGCTTTATGGAGATCCAAAGATGCAAAATTGCACTTGGTCTGTAATGCAAGAGCAGTTACTGTACCCAGAATCTGCTAAATGAGTAGCACTAATTTATTACACCTTTACTTTATTGCAAATGAACCAAATAAAATAATAATACAACAATGAAGAATGTTATTTATTTATTTATTTTTTTAAGATTTTAAGACACCAGAACATTTACTAAAAATGACATGTTGGTGTATGTTTGTTTGTGTTTGCAATTATGTTTTTATTCAGCAGTTCTTATTATCATAGAGTTTGGATTTCTGTATTAGGACTAAAAATGCATTTGGGCCTCGGTTTCAGCGGTCCAGTTCTGATTTTCGTATTATAGTTTTTAAAGCCATTTTTGGTGATTTTCAGAAAAACATTTGAAATGCGATTCCAGGTATTAAGCAGAGCATTAGGGTTGAGTCATTTTAATCTATATTATGTTTAGGAGTTGTCTTTTTTTTTTTTTTTTTTTTTTTTAATTCTGTAAAGCTGCTTTGAGACAATGTCCGTTGTGAAAAGTGCTATAGAAATAGACTTGACTTGTGCACAAAGGTCACATGTTCTTCCCAGGCTTTGTGCTTTTTGCTCCTAGAAACTCTGGTTTCCTTCTCCAGGACAAAGATTTCTTGTAGACTTTGTAGTCTTTGTAGACTGATTGGCGTCTTTAAAATTTCCATAGTTTGTTAATAAATCTGAAAGTGTGATTCATAGTGAACCTCCTGCTTTATCCCCCTTCACATGCCCTTGTGTATCATTTGTGTGACAATAATTTGATTTTGATGGGCCAAATATTTGTAACATTTAAGCTGCTCTGTCAGGGTGTTAGTGTTAAAATCCTGGCTTGCAGTGGAAGCACATGCTGACATAAAGCTCAACAGTGTGACCTTTCCCCCCCCCCAAGTGCACAGACCAGCTGAACAAGTTGCCAAATATGTAATGACAAGAGATGCACCTCTGTGGCTTAGTAAGCTTGATTAAGACCAGGAGGACATGATATCAGCTGCTTGTTTAAAGTATTTACTATGTGTTGCATTATAGATTAAATGACTGTTTAAGCAAAGAACAGAATGAAGTTTGCTTTACTTGTAGTGTGGTTCAGCTTGTAAGGTTGGTGCCACGTTAGAGCAGAGGCTCTGTGTCCTTTGTCATAAAAAACGTTTGCAGAAATGTATAAACCTCTGTTGCACTGCAACATCAATTCAAGAAAGATTCAGTTGTCTTAAAGAGTACAGGTATTGGACAAATATTGGCTTGAATTGTTAAACAAAAGGAAAGAGATTTCCTCCTGACATCTTCGACACCTTAGAAAATATATATTCAGTAACAGTGTACTCATGTAATGCCTTAAACACATTTTGGGTTATTCTTCTGACATATTTTCAACAATAGTTTCCAGAGTACAAATTGCTAAAGAAAAGTATGGTATGATTCAGTAAAAAAAGAAAGAAAAAAGTCACATGAGCAGTAGTTTGTTATTTAATGTGGGTGTGGCCAAAATGTCCGATAGACTACACTGACAAAGTTTGTGGAAACCTGCCAATAAGATTTGTCTGTGCTTTTTCATATTAAGTCCCAATTTGCTCTAATAATAACCTCCCCTCCTTTGGAAGGTGTTTCGCTAGATTTTGGATTGTGTTTGTGGAGATTTGTGCTCATTCAGGGACAAGGGTGTCATTAAAGTCAGGTACTGATGTAGGATGAGGAGGCCTGAGGTGCAATCAATGTTTCAATTCATCCCAATATTTTTCAGTAGGGTTGAGGTCAGGGTTCTACAGCAGGTCACTGAAGATCTTCTACTCCAAGCCATGTAAACCATATCTTCACGGAGCTGGCTTTTTCATGCTGGAACAGGTTTGGGTCTTCTCATTCAAGGGAAGGGAAAATTTGTTTCCACATACAAAGACCTCCTTTACAATAGTGTGCCTCCAATGTTGTGGTGACAGTCTGGGGAAGAACCACATATGGCTGGAATACACATAACAGTGGTAGTAATGGCACAGTGCGCATTAAGTTCACAGAATGACAAGAGCGTCACATTGAGGAAATAGGAAGTATAATTGTGCAAAATTAAACAGAACTTTGTTACATGAAATTGTGAGTAGCATTTCATAACGGTACCATTTTATGCACCTAGACCTGTGTGTAAGTGTGAGTGAGTGGAGGGGTGTCAGGGGTTTTGACAACCTGCCTGATGAAGCAAGACCATGACTGTGTAAAATGTTGACAAAGTTTACATGCCTCCTAAGCAGTGATTTGAACATGGTTGAAAGGGTAGCTTATCAGATGCAGCCATACTGTTTTAACGATCCTTGTGTGATAACAATCTGCCTACCAACATTTTTAGTGCAGACACTTCATGATTAGGCACTTGCATACCTTGGCACATTTTCAGATTGATAGCAAAGTGACTTGACTATGACTTTGTGAAAATAGCTAAGAGAAATGATGTGTGAGGATGACAAGCCACAACAGTGTCCCCCATAGTTTATGAAGTTATATAGATAATGACCTATTCAAACTGCTTTTTTTCTTTTCCTTTTCTTTTTCTTTTTTTAGATACTGGGAGAAATTTACGAGTGGCTGTTTTCTGCTAATGGTCATTGAATTAAATTTTTTTTTTCTTTTGACAAATTTTGACTTAGCACTGGAATTTATTGTTTACACGTCTTTTTTTTTTTTGTTTTTTTTGTTGTAGATCGTTGAGCTTATCACTGTCCAGCCTGATGGAGCATGTCCAAGGAACTTGGAAGACCCTAAGCAATGGGTTTGGATTCAGAGACTCCGTGTTTGAAGATACCTGCATGTCTCCTACTATAACCAAAAGCTTTCCTTATCGCAGACGCTCATCAGATGATGAGAAAATCACCAATCCATCCAAAGCGAACACCATTCGCGTTTATCTACCAAATCAGCAGCGCACTGTGGTTTGTGAGAATATATACTAGCTGGCACATGGAATCAGAAAGCTTTAGTATTTTACTATAATAATAATAATAATTAAATTTTAGACAGAAAATGACTATTTACAAGTTTGGGTCTGTGCTCTCTACTGGACCTGTATAAAAAAAAAAACCTGACTTGGTGTGATTTGGATTTCTTCAGGTGAATGTACGACCAGGCATGACCCTGCACAGCTGCCTCATCAAGGCCCTTAAAGTCAGAGGCCTCCAGCCTGAGTGTTGCGCTGTGTTCAGGCTCCATCCAGAACACCCTAAAAGGTAATGTCAGTACATTTTATCCAATTTTAATGTATTCAGTTTCTGAAGGTTACTGAAAATTAAGTCTTCAAATTGTTATGCGATGCAGTCTGGGCAAATGCAAGATTGTCAGTGATTTACAGGCAGAATAAGAAACCTCAAAATATTATGTTGAGATTTTATAGTTGGTATTTACCTACATTTGATTTGGCAGCGGCCGTAAATCTTAGAAGGAAGCCTGTTCATTTTTAATTAGCTTGATAACCTAAACTAGCTTGTTACAAATTTTCACATGTACTATAATTACACTATAGGCTCTCGAGAAGCAAAACGCTGAGAGACCATAGGTGAACAACCGTTTCCCAGCCTCTAATAAACCTCTAATTCTGCAGAATGATTTTAGTTGATCTATGCCATCACCGATCACTGCAGAGAGATCGCTAATAGTTCACTGCAGAGAGATCATTGCAAGATCAGAACAGAGCACATGTTGATAACATCCAAACTATTCAATTACACGTCGCTAATTAACAAGTGGCGAGCTATGCATCTTTCTGAACTTGCACTGGTTCACAGGGCAGCGTAGCATACTTGAAGAAAAGAGCTGTCTGCCCTCTTCTGCATACAAATTTAAGAGGTTTTGGCATATTTTAACTAGTACTCCGTGTACTGGCTGTAATTTAGCCATCCTGATGTACTAAATAAATTCTGTGGGGAACATTCCTCCTTTGTACCCCCTTTAGTTTCATTGCAAGTCACACAAACTCTGTGTGTGTGTGTATGTATGTGTGTGTGTGTGTGTGTGTGTGTGTGTGTGTGTGTGTGTATTTATGTATGTGTGTATATATATATATATATATATATATATATATATATATATATATATATATATATATATATATTAGTATGTGTGTATGTATATGTATGTATGTGTATATATAAAACTTTCTTATTATAGTCATCAACACCTCCAGCTTTATGCTATATTTTGACAGCAAAGAATGATTACAGAAAAAAAAGAGAAGAATTATTCTGGTTGGCCAAAATGAAAGTTCTTTTAGTCTATGCAGTGTTATACTGTGGAGATTTGTTCATGTTCATAGATTATAGCAGATTGTAGACATTTATATTTACATAAGATTTCTCTTTAGTCTGTAATTATCCTTGGATTAGAGGACAAATTAAGAAGCAGGTTTTGAACATCCCACTTGCCCTGGTTTCTTGTATTGATTACAGTACGAAAAATAGTTTAATGAAAAACTACAGTCTTCCTAAGTTATAGTGTATTATTTCTTAAATAGTAAATGTGATGAATGTTGCATGGTATGTAATTCTCAAGTGTGTAATCGTGAAAGGTGTTAGTCTTATGTTGTTTTAAAGACTTTTTATTTTTGTTTTATTTTATTGATTTGAAGTTATTTAACACTTTAAATAAAAAAATCTTTATAAAAAGTACTCCTGATTTCAGCAAAAAATCTCGTATGGATTGGAACACTGATTCTACCTCACTCATTGGGGAAGAGCTGCTGGTCGAAGTCTTGGATCACGTACCGCTAACAACACACAATTTTGTGAGTGAGCTTGAACTTCACATGACCCTGTAGTGCCTTTGGCCCATTAAAAAAAAATGACACTGTTTAAATAAAACTGACCAACCAGACGAAATTATTTTTTATTAGGTACGAAAGACTTTTCTGAAGCTGGCCTTCTGTGACATTTGCCAGAAGTTCCTTTTACATGGCTTCCGATGTCAGACGTGCGGATACAAATTCCACGAACACTGCAGCACCAAAGTCCCCACCATGTGTGTTGACTGGAGCAACATTCGACAGCTTCTGTAAGTTTGAGGAAAGAGCTTTATTAGAATGGGATTTGGTTTAGATTGGGCATTAGGATAAATCCTTTTTGCTATTTTGCTCTCCAAATGATATGGAAATTAAAGTGATGAAAACTTTGTCAAACTGCTGATTGAATTACCTCAGTAGGAGTCTAGATCATTTGAGTATCCTTTGGTATGTAGTTATTTTATTTGTGCGGACAAAGAGAGAACAATTGGCGCAGTAAATGAAATGCTGAAATATTGCTTTGTCTTTGTTTTTATTTTATTTTTTAAACCAGGAACCTTATAACCAATGGAATGGAGGTTAAAGGTAATCAAAAATAAAGATCTTGATCCTGCAAGCTGATTAAATTGCCCATTATAATGGTGATTACAGTTCAGTGGCGGCTGGTGGTTTTAGAAAATGGGGAAGCACAAGTGCCTTTTATTAAAGGCACTTGTCATTTATCTGTGTTATGTTTTATCAGTTTCTTCTGTTGGTTTGACCTTCAGTTTAATTCTCAGAATCTTCTCACAAGTAATACCAAAAAAAAATTAGGCTGACAAAAGTAGTAGTGCCTGTTCACTACGCTGCTAACCAGCAAGCTTAATTTCCCTGAAGAAGATTGTGACAACTAGATGTGTTAGATTAACAAACAAATGCAAAAATGATCAAATATTAATGTATGCTTGCAATATTTACCAATTAAACTGATAACTAGATATAGTTGCAAACATCATGAAGCATCTAGAGACATACCAGCACCATTTGGATCCCACTTGATGTGGAGTTTTGACATTGGACCTCTTTGAGTGGCATGGAGAAGCTGGTGTTGGATCTGTGATGATTGCAAATGTTGAGCTATTCTATTGCTCAGTAGCTCCTGGTTCCATAATCTCAAATGACTGTGAAAGACTGTAGAAAGGACATTACTCACAATCTTAGATTAGAGTGCTCATGTTAGTTCTCACGCTCCAGTGTTCTGTATTGCTTAAAGACTATGATCGCCCTTTTGATGTCACCCAAATGAGGATGGGTTCCCCTTTGGAGTCTGGTTCCTCTCAGGGTTTCTCCCTCATAACATCTAAGGGAGTTTTTCCTTGACACATTCACCATGGCTGCTCATCAGGGATAAATACACATCATTCATCTTAACTGTTAAATTCTGTAAAGCTGCTTTGAGATGATGTCCGTTGTGAAAAGCGCTATAGAAATAAACTTGACTTGATCTAGCAATTTTGGAAAGAAAATACATTGACTTTATAAGTTTTTACATAAAGAGTGGATTAAGTAGTTTGAGATGTCATTCAAGTTCATTACTGTTTTACTGAGTGGCAGTTGGTTTTCAGTCATCTTATAGAAAACCTGTTGCAAAAGGTGCACAGTGTTGGGGGGGGGATTATATATTTTTATATATTTTTTATTTTTTCTATGCAAACACTTCTACAAAGACTCCTAATTACATCTAGTCCCATAACACATTAAAGTCTGTTGTCCTATAAGCTTAAGCTTTCCTCCTATTAATAAATAGATTACATGAATCTGTCTTACAAGCCCAAAGATTCATTTTGGTGTTGTGTCTGAGGCTTCAGAGGGGGATTTTCTTACAGGCTGCACTGTCCACAGTTCACATTAAATGAAAAGTGTGATTAGTCTGTGAGCTGCTTCACCATGAGTGATGAGCAAAACAGACTCCGAGCTTCCCATGTAGTTTTAAAGTAGTAGTCTAATTTTCAGCAAGGTTTTGTTTATCACAAATATCACAAATATCCAACAGGAAAAGAATCTGTTAGAAACTTCTTGTAAGTTTATTGCTGTCCAGATACAATGGAGGAAATATTTAATTACAGACAAGTGTGAAAAGCTGTTTGAATAGTGCTTAAGGCTCTGCCCTACTTCCAGTAGTTTGATGATCCTTGCTACAAATTCACACTACAAGAGTTTTGCATACACTGTTGTCTATTCTCATCGCAGACATTCTTTGGAGATACATATCAATGAAAATAGGGGAAGGCCTGGCACAATGGACTATTCTATATATGATTACACCACTGAACTCTCTCCTATAATTTCTACTTCTCCTATACTTATCCAGTGTCTTTTTTTTTTTTTTTTATTATTATTTTTTTTTATTCTGATTGCTAAAAAACATCTGGTCAAGGCCAGCACTTTCATGGCTTTGTTAGCAAATTAAATAGCAGTGAAATCTGTATTTTTATTTTAATGGTAAATGTCTACATATTAACAAAGGCTCTGCTAGTTTCAGGTTGTGTGTGACCGTAGAATAGAAAGTGAAAAATAGAAAAATGCAGTCCTAAAGGATATTTGCCCAAAACTGAATGCTAATGTAGCTAACAAGGGAAGCCTATAGCTACTAGTTCAGCATAAAAAAAAATCATCAAACAATTATCTTAAAATACATGAAACTAAGTGCTGAGGGGGAAAAAACGATTCTAGATTTAATACAGCTGCCACTATTGATTTCAGCTCTGTAATAGTTTGGGCTTTTTCTTTTCTTTTTTTTTTTTTTTATAATATATATATATATATATATATATTTTTACATCTAAAGACCTAAAGTCTCAGAAAACACATTTATATAAAATGCTGAACTATTGACATGCATAATTTACATTAAGCTAACTGTGAATTGTTGGTTTTATGTACATTAGCATTGCAGCTCAAATGCAAAACTGAGTAAAACAATTGTCAGACATTAAACGTGTCTTAGCTAGGTGATAAGAGGGACAAGTGTAAAGTGGTTTTCGGTTGAATTATACTTTTAAATACTTAGATGACTTTTGCAATTTGACCTACTAAACTATTCCTTCTTTAAATTAAGTCTAAGAGTTCAGCTTCAGTTCAAATTGTGTCAAAGTGCATAAATGCTTTACGCTAATGCTGTGTTCATCTTCCTCTCCCAGTTTGTTTCCCACACCAGGAGAAAGTGGAACTTTGTCACTTCCACCTCTCTCATCTCGGCGGATGCGAGACTCTTTTTGCCGACTTCCTGCCAGGTTTGTTCTTTGAGGCTAATTGAAAGCAGCGAATGATTAGTGGCTCTTTTTTTTATTTTTTATATTTTCACATATCTTTGATTATTAAAGTTCTTTCACTGTCTTTGTCATGAAGCTCTTTTGCACTCTGCCCAAGGATACAGCATTGTTTAAGAAGTTCAGTCTAAAGCTTACTGAAGTAAATATGCGGTCATGTGTCTAATATTTTTTCCATATCCGAAGCCACAACAGGCAGAGTTCCTATGAAACAAATGCTAACACTGAGCAACACAGCAAAATATCCCCTCTGAAATAACTGGTTAATACCAGATAAAAATTCTCCAAACTGGTCTTAGTTGAAATTAGTGACTGCTGCTTACATATCATGCCTGAAAGAGTACTGACCCACTGCACATGTACCTTCTAATAATTGCTGAAGCGCGAATTAAGAAATGGATTTATTACATTAGTGTGGAACTGAAGATACAGTAACAGAAATGTTGGACCTCGTTCAACTATGCAGGGATTTGGCTGGATCTTAAAAGCTTTTCTTGAGACTGACATCAAGACCATAGGCAAAGTGGTGAATGATACTGCAAAAAAAGTCATGCTTTTTAGCTTTTTTTTTCCTCTTGAAAAAACAGGAAACTGCTTTCTAGATTGCAGGACCAGTGCATTGTTCACAGTATTATTTCTGACAAGCACAGAAAAAACAGTTTTTCTATGTACCTTATGATTATTCTATCAGCCATGATAATGTTATTTGAATTAAGAATAAGGAGATTTGTACATGCATGTACAGAAAAGCTTTGTATTAAACAGATGTCCATGAGTCAAATTATTCAGTGTCTAAAAATGTATAAAAAAACAATGCACTGCAAAAGGTAAATTTTTGGCTAAAGTACGCAGTAGTGAAATGCAATTCTTTTTTTCAGGAGTGTGTCTACAAATCTGACTCGAGCAATTATTAAAGGCATCAAGCCGTCGCATTAGATTTACTACTACTGCATCAGCACAAATCGGAAGGATCTAATCAGTTTTTAGATCAAGAATAAAGTCACATTCAAAATCCACAAGGCTTTGAGGCTCATGCTTATAGCTGTCTCAACATTATTAAACCTTTCCAACAAACTGTCAGCAACAAACTTGGTGTTTACAGTGCTGTTGCAGTATTATTTTTAAGAATAGTTCCTACATACAGTTGTTGTATTTAAATGAAGACAAAAACCCAATGTTCTTTCATTTTCAGCGCTTATCACAGACACTCTACGCCTCACGCCTTTAACTACATTGCACCCTTGCCACCCTCAAGCGGTTCTCTCTCCCAGAAACAGCGCTCCACATCCACACCCAATGTCCACATGGTCAGCAGCAGTCTGCCTGCGGGTGGGGCTTCATTTGAGGTGAGGACTTCACTTGAGGACACTATTTATGTATAGGCAAAACCATAGTTAAGTGGTGTACCAGGGGTAAACTGGGGAGGTAAGTGTGCTTGATGTCCATCTTGGGTAAGCACGATTGTGTGTTCTCAACACTGCTATTGTGGAAATAATGTGATTTTTAAGAGTTTTGAAGAAATCTCTTTATTGTGTTAATAATGTAACTAAATACAGTTGCTAAAACCAATAGTATTGCATATTCCAAATGAGTAAAACCAATAGGGAAACACTTGGACTGTAACTATAATTACCATATGGATAAATCACAAGTTATTAAACAGGATATGATGCTGAGCATGATCTTTAAAGTTAAAAGGGTAAGGCAATGTTAGGAAGTTATTGAAATAACAAAAATTTTTACAGTTTTGGTAAAAATTGTATATACTATTCTCATGTATTGCTACTTGAAATTTAGTATTGGTCATTTGTTTGGTAATTTTTTATTTGACCATAAATCAGCCACATATTACTGGTGTTTCCAGAATCGTCAAACACAAATGACTTGCATTAATTCTGACAACAAAATAATTTTCTTACACTTAACTGTGGAGCATTGTTTATGTGATTATTATTTGTAGGGTTAAAGAATTACCACAGTAGACTTTCATTTTTTTGCTTAGAATTCAAGCTTTTCTCTTACAGGATTTCTCAGTTTCAGAGAAGCCATAAGAGCCCAAGAAAAGCTTAGTCAATGACTGCCTGCATTACATTTGAAGAGTAAATGTGACCATTTCCAATTACACCACAAACATATTTAGAAAGAATGGGCTTTGAATCAGGAAACACCAGAGAGTCAGATTATGGTGGGATTCATTTCAATATTTGGAACGGTGAACTACATGACAGTAATTGGGATTAAACCTAATGATTTTGTGTGTGCTGGAGCTTTTCAGAGACAATAAAAGCATTTAAAGCAAAATAACTTCTAGTACTTATGCAATAAACAATGCCTGAATATTGTGTTTTCCAAAGACCTGATAGAATGTGAATGAATTTTTACTGAAATCTTTTATATTCCAACTCTGAGTCAATTAAAATACATAACGTTTTAATACCATATGTTCACAAACACCTTTCTGTATTTCCCCTTTTCTGACAGGATTCCTTAAAAATTCAGGACTCGGGTGAGAATGATCTACAAATATTTCATAGAAATTTCAAAACACATTTCTAAAATGAAGTTTCTCTTATTTGTATGTTTTTCCTTTACAGGAAGACCTCCAAATCTCAGCCCCACAGGATGGTCTCAGGCCAAAACTCCAGGCCCCTTTCATAGAGAAAAGACTTCATCTAATACTCAGGAAAAAAACAGAATAGTAAGTGTCAATGTTTTTTTGTTTTTTTTTAATTAGTTAATTAATTAATTAATTTTTTTTTTTTTTTTTTTTTTTTTTTTACTTCTTTTGTAACTGCATGTTGTACAGTCACACACAGTGGGTTATTCATGTGTCTTTAAGTCTGTATTAATCAATGTTGTCAAAATTGTGTGGCTTTTAGAAGTGATAAAATGGTTTTGTGATAAGATTGTAAATATTATTTGCCATAAAAAAAAAACTTTTTTTGGTACATAGTTAGACCGGAAACACAGGCATGATCCTAGTTGCCATTTTACTAACTGGTTTCTGCTAATCATTTGCTTTCTAAAACATTTTCTTTTTGGTGTCAATTTTCCCTCTTTGGCAGAATTTTTGAGTGAAATCAAAGATTAGCAAATTTAGTTTGTTAAAGGTTTCTGTTTATTTTACTGTGATCTCAAAACATCTCATTTAAATCATATCTGTTACATGTATTCAAAATATTTTTATTTTTAATAGAAATAAAATCTGTATTTCCTGGTTAGGGTAAAAGTAATTGAGCTTTTTATTTCTTTCATGCTTCTTAAAAATTGTTTTGTTGCACAATTTTGGTGGATTCATTGAGATTCGTTTCTCTTCAGCGGCCCAGGGAAAAGCGAGACTCTTGCTACTACTGGGAGATTGATGCCAGTGAGGTGGTTCTGCACTCGTGCATAGGATCAGGGTCATTTGGGACAGTTTACAAAGGGAAATGGCACGGTAAGCATTACAGGGTATTAAAATGACATGGTGATTGGGATAAAAGGAAAAGTTCACTAGTTTTTAAATATTTAATCAACCCGTACATGCGAAATGTATGTGATTGATGGATAGGTTTATTATTTTTGCCTACAAACAGACTAGGAGTCTTCTTTTATTAAGTTTTCTAATAAATCTTTTATCATTTGCAATATAATCTTCAATACAGACTGAAGGGAGTTGCTCTTCCCCTTTAGATGTCTTGGTATTCTCAACATTACAAGGTTGTATGAAGCATACATAGTTTATGCCATTTAGAAAAGTGGCCTTTAGTCTACAATGGACTCATGCTAGTGTGATTACTGCAAGTTTGTGATACGCTATCTCCCCATTTTTTTCTTACCATGCACCTTCTCTGTACTTGTGCTCAGTGTTTTACATAATAATCTATAGTATTGTAAGGTTTGAGTATGTGTACTCACTTATCTGGGATCGTTTATTTACACTAAGTTATGCCCTAATTGGTAAGTGTATATAGGTGTTAGATTAGAGTGATTCGGGAGGCGTCAAGCAGGCACCTTGTAGCATGGTCCTTTATGTAGCATAAGTTTTGTCACTGTGTTACGGCTAGAACACCTTTATTTGATTGCTGATGGTTTATATCCACCTACTTACGTTTTTGACTTTTATTTGACCTAAAAAAATTGTAAATTTTATTCACACACTATTCTGCACTTGCATAAGTATTGTTTCCTTTTCATTTTGTTTGAAAGCTTGGGGTAGAGGGGCAGTTCTTGTTAGGAGCTGCTGCATTAAGAAGCAACATTTATTTGCGATGTGCAGCCATGTAGCAGGCTAGTTCAGTAAATAGCTTACCCTCTCTGAAATGGATACCATGCCATGCGTTTTTCTTTGCCACTGGTACACTGTATTTAGGGGATATAATAACACGAAATGTATTTCAGTGTCTGACGTCAGAGTGGAGAACAAATAGCATGGTGTAATACTAAAACAGTCATTTTGAACTGTAAAAATAAATCGGTTTTAATAGACACATAAGGAAGATTCAATTATTAATAGTTAATAATTTAATTTCAAACTTTTTTTTTCTTTTCAAACTTATTAGCCTATAAGAAACGTCAGATAAAAAAAAATTAAATAACCAAGAACTATATTTTGTTTAAATTGAGCAGCTCTTGTTGTGTTCCTGTTAAGACTACCGATCGAAAAGGTCTGTGAAGATTGTGTATCTCTCTCTTTCTTTCTTTGTCTATTTCTCTCTCTGTCCATCTCTCTGTGAGTGTGTTTTTTTGTGTCTGTGTGTTACAGTAAACAATTGCTATTAATAATGTTAGTACTTTTCTAGTAATTTCTTTTGACCTGAAGTGAATAATGACTTATTGGATGCAAACTTTTATGACTGACTGCTGGCATTTTATTTATTTTTATTTATTTATTTTTCATATCCCTGACAACCCTTTTACCAAGGCCCAGACATTGTTTCAGATCTAGTTACTTGTATGTAGCAATGTTGGGTTAATCTGTGCTACTCATGAAACGGCTCTTAATGCATGCACTTTATTTAGGTGATGTTGCTGTGAAGATTTTAAAGGTTATAGATCCAACGCCAGAGCAGCTTCAGGCCTTTCGCAATGAGGTGGCAGTTTTGAGGTAAGAACATTTGGAAATATATTTCTCCAGCAATATTGCAAATGAAGGTTTTTGTGATTGATTAGGCAACCCAGCTTATATATATGGAAAACTGAAATATGCTAAAACAAAATAATGTGTCCATTGCTATTAGGTGTTGTCTTTCTTTTCATTCATGCTTTTTTTTCAGGAATAAAACTCTTAATTTCTGACCTGACACCCCCATTTATGTGTCTGATCTAACCACTCCAGAAAGACTCGTCACGTCAACATCTTGCTGTTTATGGGATACATGACCAAGGATAATCTGGCCATCGTGACACAATGGTGTGAAGGAAACAGCCTCTATAAACACCTGCATGTCCAGGACACCAAACTGCAGCTGTTCCAGCTGATTGACATCGCCAGACAGACTGCACAAGGCATGGAGTGAGTTACCAAGAGAGGCATTAAAGCCGTAACAATAAACAGCTCTATAGTCTGCAGATATTGACTTTTATAATATACCACTAAACATGACATAGCACTATAGTGTTATGGGTAGGCTTGAATATTCATTGCAGTGTGTTGAGCAGAGAGTTGGGGAGTTGAGTGCTGTGCTTAATGAGGTGGAGAGTCATTTTCAAACCGTCTGCAGTGTTTGTGTTTTCCATAGTAGATTAAGTTTGGACTTTTTCCACTCCATCAACAAGTGTGAATGCGTCCATTTTTAGAATAAGGGGTAAGAGTTCACTCAATATAGGGGTGTTTAGTATGTAAACACGGAGGCATTTTTTTGTGTTCAAGAGAAAAAAAAAAAAGATGGTTCTACTGCATTGCAGACAACAAACAATGGTGTCGGTGTGTTGTATTTTGTCAGAATTGCTTTTTATAAATTGTTTTCTTTTATATTCCCAGCTATCTGCATGCAAAGAACATAATCCACCGGGACATGAAGTCAAACAGTATCCTTTAAATACTTCTTAAAAAAATTTCTTTAATGGGCAAACTAGACAAAGGCAACACTTACTGTGTGTTTTTAAAGTGCCTGTCTGCTTCCTGTCATTCAAAACATTTTTTTTTTAGAAACTAATGCCTGAGCAAACTCAAATAAAGTAAAATAAATGACTGAATTGTTTGGCTAAAACAGGCATTCTTTTAATTTGTTTAGATGTTTTTTTTTTTTTTGGTTTGTTTTTTTGCACTGGAGCTGTTAGATGAAATTAGCTTAACAGTAATCTATGTCCATTTCACTGCAAACTCTTTTTATAAATGCGTGTCATATTATGCACTTTTACTTTTAATTATCTACATAAATTTTTCTTTCAAAAAATTTGATTATATCAGGGAGTATCCAAATTTACAACCTAAAGTTTAATGGAGGTACTGAATCTGTGTAACTTTTGCACAATTCCTAGTCTAGCTATGTGGAGGTGCAGTGTTATTTATTTATTTATTTATTTATTTATTTATTTATTTATTTATTTAAACAGCGACTCTTATTTTTGTAAAACAGACATACCAATATATCTGGTTTAGCCATTTAGAATTTTATTTAGTCAGTTTAGTTAAATAGAAAATGCCATTAGGGTTGCACAAGCCAGTGCACTCTTAGTGCCGGTCCCAAGCCTGAATAAATGGGGAGGGTTGCGTTAGGAAAGGCATCCAGTGTAAAACGTGCCAAATCAAATATGCACATCACGAATCAGACTTTCATACCGGATCGGTCGAGACCTGGGTTACCAACGACCGCCACAGGTATTGTTAGCCAACACGGTACTGGTGGAAATTGGGCTACTGTTGGCTGGAGAAGAAGAAGGAGAGGAGTAAGACGTCTACAGAGACAGCAGGCAAAGGAGAAGTGTAGGTAAGTAAGGGTGAATGGGGAATGAAAGCCAGTAGGAGTAAGACAGGGTATATGTGTGTGAATGAGAAACAGGGCAGTGGAGTGGTGCATTTTCAGGGAGAAGAGGTAGTGAAGGTGGAGGAGTTCAGGTACCTGGGATCTACAGTGCAAAGTAATGGAAAGTGTGTTAGAGAAGTGAAGAAAAGCATGCAGGCAGGGTGGAGTGGGTGGAGAAGAGTGATAGCAGGAGTGATTTGTGATAGAAGGGTATCTGTAAGAGTGAAAGGGAAAGTTTATAGGACTGTAGTGAGACCTGCGATAATGTGTGGCATTGAGTAAAAGGCAGAAGGTGGAGCTGGAGGTAGCAGAGCTGAAGATGCTAAGATTTTCATTGGGAGTGACGTCGATGGACAGGATTAGAAATGAGTTTATTAGAGGGACCGTGCATGAAGGACGTTTTGGGGACAAAGAGAGGCCCGATTTGAGATGGTTTGGACTTGTGCAGAGGAGAAGAGGACCGAAGAAGAAAAGGGCAAAAATATCAGCAGTTATTTTATCTAGCTGAACTTTGACAGGCAGGACTGCGGGTTATATGGTTTTAAAGGAGCTGAATACTTATTGCTAAATAAAAGACAAACTGTTGCATTTGTGCACAAATCATCAGCAAAAAGTTCAAAATGTACCGCCCATCCACTAACTCGCATTATGGGTTTTGTGGAAAAATTCACTTTTTTTTTTCCCTTTTCTGCCCACTAGCCTTTTAAAAAAATCTTTAAAACCATACTGGTTTCAACACATATTTACTGCTGTATAGAACTTTAAAACAGACAATATTGCCTGTAAATATAGTAATTTTGGGGTATTAAGTACTAATGAAAGTTGGACATATGGAATCTATGGAATTTTACTTTATTTCAGCTTTATGATGCATCATTAGAGTTTATAAATATTATTTTTAATTCACAATTCTACAAGGACAGTTATACCGATTCATCAGCACTGGCTTTTTTGCAAGGGAAGTATGGATAAGCTGCCATAATATGAAATATATTAGGATTTTTAAAAGTATATGGCACTTTGTATTATGCTGATTTATCGAAATAGCTGATTTAAGACATCTGTGATTTAACCCAGAAGCTGTACAAAGACAATTTGGCAACTTGAATAACTACTTTTTACAACTGTGGTGCACAGAAATCATTTACATTGTGTTCCATTCCTGTCGGCCAAAAACAGGAATCTGATTGAAAACAGCTCGATTGGGCAGTTGAAGATTGGAAATATAGCGGGTGATGTTTTAGTCTCTTGGAAATGTATGTTTATAGTTTAGGGTGCAAATATTCTAGTTGATATTGCAGTTAGTATACTGGTCATAGGTCAAAGATCATATGCCAGACAACAATAGGCAAAGACATGTAGTCGTCTGGATTGTTTGACCCAAGGAACTTGTGTTCTGTAAGTTATCTCAGCCCTTGAATCACATCTCTAGATATCTTCCTCCATGAAGGCTTAACAGTGAAGATAGGAGACTTTGGCTTGGCCACAGTGAAGACCAGATGGAGCGGCTCACATCAAGTAGAGCAGCCTTCAGGATCCATTCTTTGGATGGTATGTCTAGAAACAGAAATATGTTTGGATAGGACATCATTTGAATTTAAGAGTAAAAGGAAATAAACTATGCTTATAATTACTAATAGAAATGTATCATATGCCAAATCTAATTACGTGCTCCAGGCTCCTGAAGTGATCAGGATGCAGGACAGTAATCCCTACAGTTTCCAGTCAGACGTCTACTCCTACGGTATTGTGCTTTATGAGCTGATGACCGGGGAGCTCCCATATTCTATGGTTGCAAACAGAGACCAGGTATCTACACATCACAACTGATAAAACCAATAAAATAAATGTAAAAAAATAAAATAAAACTTCAGATGTGGACAAATTTGTTGATGCCTCTCCATAGGGGGAAAACTAAACAAAACCCATAAATCTCTTTAAAATAGCTTGCCTATGAATTATTCTTACATTTTAAAATAAAATTTTAGATTTTGATTTAAACATTTTTTCTTTTTACAGTTTTAACAATAAGTAAGTACACCCCGAGTAAACATGTCAAAACTAAGTCCAAATTGTCAATATTTAGGGTGAGCACTGCCTTAAACCTCCTAGGCATGGAATTCATCAGAGTTGCACAGGTTGTTGCTGGGATCCTCTTTTACTCCTCCGTAATAATGTCACGGTGCTGTTGTATGTTAGACACATGCCGCTTCTCCATCTTCCGCTTGAGGATTCCCCACATGTGCTCAACAGGGTTCAGGTCTAGAGACATACTTGGCAACCCCATCACTTTCATATTCAGCTTCCTCATCAAGGCAATTGGCGGTGTGTTTGGAGTTGTTTTCATGTTGGAAAACTGCTGTTCGGCCCAGTTTCTGAAGGGAGGGCATCATGTTCTGTCACAGTACATGTTGGAATCAATGTTTCCCCCAATGAACCGCAGCTCCCCAGTACCAGCAGCACTCATGCAGCCCCAGACCATGATGCTACCACCACCATGCTTGACTGTAGGCAAGATACAGTTTTCTTGATTCTCTTGACCAGGGTGTCGCCACACATGCTGGACATTATCTAAACCAAACAAGTATATCTTGGTCTCATCATAGTCTCTTCCATACGATGGCCATGCAAACCAACTTGTTGCAGTGTTGCAGAAGAGTCTTCTGAAGCTGGCTCACAAAAAAGCCCACAAACAGTTTGCTGAAGACAACCTGTCAAAGAGCATGAATTACTAGAACCATGTACTGTGGTCTGATGAGACTAGGATAAACGGACCTTCTAATTCTGCAACCTCTAAAGCAATGCTGGCAGCACTCCTGTGTTTGTTTTTTGAAGCCAGCTTCTGCACCTGACACACAGCACGAGGTTTCAACTTCTTAGATCAACCCTTAGGCAAAACCCATCTTGGAAAACCTCTGTATGATCCTGGCCACTGTACTATAACTCAGTTACAGATCTTCTTATAACCTAAGCCATCTTTTGTGGACTATCAACAATACTAATTCTCAAATCCTCAGAGAGTCTTTGCCATGAGGTTTTATGTTGAACATCCAGTGGTCAGTATTAGAGAATTATATTCAAAGCACCAAATTTTAACTGCTGTAATACAAAATGCACAAATTTGTAGGATCCTGTCAAGCAGACAAAAATGTGAACATGATGAAGAGGACATGTGGCTTTGCATGGTTGCACAACGTACTTAGGGTGTACTTACTTTTGTTGCCATCCTTTTAGGCAATAATGGCTGAATATTGAGTTATTTTTAGAGAACAGTAAATCTGTACTGCTACACAAGCTGCACATCGACTACTCTAAGATATATAGAAGTTTCACTTCTATAGTATTGTCTCGTGAGAAGATCTACTAAAATGGTTGCTGAATTGTGATGGGTGTACTCACTTTTGTGAGATAATGTAGATCTTCATGCTGTTGAAGTATTATTATTACTTCTGAAGAGCCCAGATGCTAGATTTAGCCTTAAACATTAGTGGGTATACAGCTCTACTTGGTCATTTGTGGCAGAGGAGCCTCATGCATTTTTTTCCTCCCCCAGACATACTACATCCTCAGGGTCCTAGACTTGCAACTTTTATCCCACTCAGCCCAAGCATCGAATTGATTTTGTATACTTGGATAAGAATGCTGATATACTGCTGAAGGCTTTTCAACCTTGATAAGCATATTCTGCATGTGTATTGCATGATGGAATGATTATTATAATCTCTTTTGTAGATCATCTTCATGGTAGGAAGAGGTTACTTGTCTCCAGACCTAAGCAAGTTGTACAAGAACTGCCCCAAAGCCATGAAGAGACTCGTCGCCGACTGCATCAAGAAGTCGAAAGACGACAGGCCGCTGTTCCCTCAAGTAATTACTAATTATTTATTTATTTTTTATTTAGTCATTAAAATAATATTCAGCACCAGTTTACTTCAGCTCTGTTATGAACTTTTATACTATAAGTACTTTTGAATTGTCAAATCTGATTGGTCAATAGTGCCAACTGTAATCCAAATGCCATTTTTTCCTTCTATAGTAATAGGTATCTATTTAGATCTATCATTCAGGGATCTTGTATGCAGTTTTTATGTGTAACATGAAAAAGTGAACATACTCATTTTACAAGACAAGTATGTATTTAGACTAAGAGCCTTTCTGCCATAATAACTATTCCCTCTGCACCAAAATAGCTTATGTTTTTTTCAGTGAACCACAAGGAAAGTTTTAGGTGCTGTGAAGCCACAGAAATCACTGAGACCAGGTTTAAATTAAAGCATCATTGTTCTGCAGAGAGAGTAATCTGAATTTAAAGGATATTGCAAACTGACTTGTTCCTTTGCTTTTTAGATTCTGGCCTCAATAGAGCTACTGCAACATTCTTTGCCCAAAATCAACCGCAGCGCCTCAGAGCCGTCACTTCACAGAGCCACTCACACAGACGACAGCAGCATTTGCACTCTGACCTCCAGCAGGCTGCCTGTCTTCTAGTATGGCTGCCTGTCTTTTTTTTTTTTTTGTTGTTGTTGTGGTTTTTTTTTTTTTCCCCTAGAAGTTTCTTCTGCTAGACCTGGAGCACCTCAGTCACATCAGCGTATTTAAATAACGTCTTAGAATTAAGCACAAGAGTTGAAAAAGCAAAGCAAAGCCTCTCGCTATTCAACTAATGATGAGATGTTGCCCCTGAAAAAAGCTTGCATTTTTATAGCTTTTGTGGTTTCTCAAACATTACTCAGTCCTCATATTTGACGGTGTTCCCTTGACTGTGTTGGTTGAGTTAAAAAAAACATCCCGGGACAACCCTTTTTTTTTTTTTTTTTTTTTTTTTTTTTTTTTTTTTATTGTTACACGTAATTTATTCTGTCTCATTTGGTGAGCTGAGAAATAAAGCATAGCATTAAATATAACTGTGATTTAGCACATGCTCTATCATAAAAATTGGGACAACCCATGATTGTTGTCACAGTAGCTTAAAATGAGTTTTCATTCAAAATATATATTTTTTTGCACATTTGAGAAAATTGACATGAATCTGATTGACAGTTATGTAGGTGTTTTAAAGTTAAAGATATTGAGATATTAATAAATATATTCGCTCACTCGGTTCCCACATAGGTTTTCTTGCTTGAAATACATCGTTCCTACCCTTCCTGTTATTTTAAGTTAATTAGGATTCATGTCAAATAAAATCAAAGTATGTTTGACTGGCCTAACATTTTACAAGTACCTAGTTAACAATGATTACCTGGAATTTGTTTTCTTTTTTTTTTTTTCTTTAACCAAATGAATGAGGATATATTAGCACTTTACAAACAATATTAATGGTCATGATAAAGTTAATTCAACGTACAGATTTTACATGCATACTTTTTTAGTGTTATACAATCTTTTTCTTCAAATAGCCTGAAAGAAAGTGTGCATGTAAAAATCTAGGACTGCACATTTACTACTCTTAAGAGTTGGCTGGTCTACAATACTTTAAAGTTCAGAGCTATTGGCTAATACGCAACACTTATCCAATACTGACATCCTTTCAGGATGTCCTGAGGGTGAGATTTAAGACCTGTTCTGTGTTCTTACATGCTTCACCTGTGTCCTGTTCATTGTACACATAATACACATTTATTGGCATGAACATCAGATTCCAATCCAGTGTTTTAGACCTATATTGGACTACTTACCCATTCAGTATTGAAACAGCGTGTTAGTTTTACAAATACCTTAGCAATCTATTCTTACTCAATCTAATTAGCTAAATTCTCCTTCATTAATTTCAACACATTCTTGACATTGAACAAAGTTTCTAGGCAATCCTGAAAGTCAGACAGTGACATCTTAAATTAGTATAAGTGCCAACTCCTCCAGTGGCTTTCATTATTTAAGAAGGTGTAGACTGATGGTATTTTTTATTTTATTTTTTATTCCCTTGTTGTCTTTAAATTTCTTTCTAGGTTTGTATATAATTTTGAGAATAAAAATTAAAAACATATCGCTGATTGAGATTCTAAAGCATTTGCTTCTTTGTATTGACCTGGTATTCTTTAGTGAGGGTCCAACTTGTGCACTTGGAAGACTGTTAATGCCTTGTATTTTAATAAAAGTCAAAAGTCCAATACACATTTCAGTCTCAATTACTGCACAATCAGGGCAAATAGGGTTTTGTGTCTCTACTGTATCGAATATACAGCAGTTGATTTTTTTTGTTGATGCCCTTTTTTTTTTTTTGCTGTAATGGAGTATGGCAGGGTGGTGGATAAGGATTTATTTTTACTACTGATGTGGCTTGAAAGAATCTATTCAAAATGAGCTTCCTTTGTTATATAAATCTAAAAAAATCAACATTAATTCCAAAAATGTTGGGACACTATCTTCTTCTTTCGGCTGCTTCCATTAGGGGAACGCCACAGCGGATCATCCATCTCCATACCGCTCTGTCCTCTATATCTGCCTCTCAAACCAAATACCTGCATGTCCTCTTTCACCAAATTCACAAATTTGGCCTTCCTCCTTCCTGGTGACTCCATCCTCAGCATTCTTCTAACGATATACCTCATATCCCTCCTCTGCACATGTCCAAACCATTTCAATCGCGCCTTTCTAACTGTCTCCAAAACGTCCTACATACGCTGTCCTTCTAATAAACTCGTTTCTAATCCTGTCCATCCTCGTCACTCCCCACTTAAACCTCAACATCTTTAGCTCTGCTACCTCCACCTCCACTTCCTGTCTTTTAGTCAATGACACTCTGTCTAACCCATACAACATCGCAGGTCTCACCACAGTCCTATAAACTTTCCCTTTCACTCTTCCAGATACCCTTCTATCACAAATCACTCCTGTCACTCTTCTCCACCCACTCCACCCTGCCTGCACTCTCTTCTTCACTTCTCTAACACACTCTTCATTACTTTGCACTGTTGACCCCATGTACCTAAACTCCTCCACCTTCTCCACCTGTTCTGCCTGCAACTGCACCACTCCACTGCCCTTCCTTTCATTTACACACATGTACTCTGTCTTACTTCTACTGACTTTCTTTCCCCTTCTCTCCAGCGTGTACCTCCACCTCTCCAGGCTCTTCTCAACCTGCTCCCTACTCTCACAACAAATCACAATATCATCCGCAAAACTTCATAGTCCACAGAGACTCCTGTCTGACCTCGTTTGTCAACCAGAGCTGATTCTTGATGCAGTTCAACCTCCACCTTGAACCAGTCTGTTGTTCCAATTGCACACTTCACTGCTGTCACACTGTCTCCTCATGCATGTCCTGCACATTTACATTTGCGGCATTTAGCAGACGCCCTTATCCAGAGCGACGTACAAAAGTGCTTTAACCACTGCACCACTCTCACATACTTCTGACACACTTGACTTCCTCATACAATACCACAACTCCTCTTTCGGCACTCTGTTGTACCGATCCGGTATGAAGTTCTGATTCTTGATCCGCATAATTGATTTGGCACGTTTTACTCTGGATGCCCTTCTTAACGCAACCCTCCCCATTTATCTGCGCTTGGGACCGGCACTAAGAGTGCACTGGCTTGTGCAACCCTAATGGCTGGGTTCGGGACACTATAAAATGTAAATATAATACAATAAGTATAGAATGATTTTCCAAACTAATAAACCCATATTTTATTCACAATAGAACATTACCATTGGAAATGTACCATTTTAAGGAAAAAATAAGGTAAAGGTTTTAGAGCAATAAATGCTTCCATCCAGAACATTTTTTTTTGGGAAGACCTTGCATATTTGAGCAAGACAAAGCTAACTGCATACTGCGTTTATTACAATCGCATGACTTAGTAGTGGAAGAGTCCGGGTGCTGAACGTGTAGTGTATCACAGTGCAACTCGTCCCAATGGCTCCCTATCAGGCCAATACAATGACTATAAAACATAAATAAATAAAACAGCGCATACCCTACATAGTGCACTCATAGGAAGGACAGAGCAATTTGACATTGAGCTGAATAACTGTAGCATACAAATGATGTGAGGCATCAATGTGAATCTGCACACATGGGTGGGATTGCTAAGATATATATATAAAAATTCAATTAAATTAAAGGCCTTTGTTAAAAGCTACAAATGAACAAGGTTTTGTGTTTCTGTTTGAATAAACTTATGCTGTCTCAATAATGGGGGGAAAAAAGAAGCATACACAATATTCAAGTACTTCTTTTTTTTTATTTCATTTTAGGACCTCAAACAACTAAGATAACTTTCTCAGTTTTAAATAAATAACTCAAAATCAACATTGATAAACGGAGTAAACTACTGTACCAGCTTCTGAGATACACTAATTATTAGTAGAGGGTCATTCCTACCTGACTGTTCCTTTATCCGTGTGTGCACATAATGAACTAAACTTATACCTTTCTGGTTCTGTTGACATCAACAGGATGGAGTGAAATCTATACAGTCCTATAAACTGCCCATATGTTTCTCAACGACAGCAGAGTTGTTGCTTCGGTGTAAATGGTTCTAAGTGCAACAATTACAATATATATATTTTAATAATGATGCACAATACTCATTAAAGTCACACATTACCTGTGTGCATTTGTGGTGTACCAGCAGGTTTAGCAGTCTTTTTTGTACTTTTTTTCTTTATTATTTGACAGCTATTTTCTTTGGACATATTAAATCTTTTTTTTTTCTTTTCAATCCTGCAAAATTCTAAACACACATCAGGAAAATATAGCAGCTTACAGAAACAATACATGTGCCTTTAAATATGTTCATGATAAACATAGTGTAATATACCACAAAAATGTACCACAGGTAAAAAGTTTTTCTTTTTTTTTTTGTTTGTTTTTTAAGAAAACCATGTCAAGCCATAAACAGGGAAATGTTTACCAGTGAGTACATTTTTATTGCCCAGATTACATACACAGTTACCAAAGTTATGAAACCATGGCTTGCCATGGCTGGCCTACAGGTCTTGAGTCGGTGTATTATATAGAGATCAGTGTGATGCTGATGTTCCACTTTCTTCTCCAGCTCCAGAGAGCTGCATGAAGAGCTCGCCCAGGTCGTTGACCTCGTCATCAAAGTGCGGAACCCCACGATGCTCTCGTTCCTCAATGAAGTCCCACAGTCGTACAGAGTTCAAGAACTTAAAACGAAAAAAAATATATACATAGCATTATTGGTCTCATCTCCTAAATGCACAGTGTAAAGAAATTGACATTCTGACATAACACTAACAATGTTGGTGCCTGCTGAGTGTTTTGAATATTACTATAATTGCTGATCTTCAAGACTTTCATGCAAAAACGGTCTCTAGATTTTCAATCAAGATCAAGAACTTTAAAACACCTCCATGACTGTTTATCAGATTACTGACAATTGCCTCAAATGTGCAAAAAATATATATTTTGATTGACAAATCTCATTTTAAGCTACTGTGCCAAGAATCACTGGTTGTCCCAATATGCATGAGCATGTGCTATCAATTAAGGAAAAAACATCGGGTGAGCATCAATACCGAGGACAGAAATGTCATTGAAATAACAGTTGGGAAAAACAGCCTGGTCAGATGAATCTTGATTTATAACTAGGCACTCAGATGGTAGGGTGAGAATTTGCCCCCAACAACATGAATTCATGAACCCAGCATGTAGAGGTGGTGTAATAGTGTGGGAAATGATTTTGTGGCATAATTGGCACCCATTAAAACAAATGAATGCTGCAAGCCCGTTTGATTCTTGTTGCTGACCTGATTATCCCTTCATGGCCACAATTGATAGTGATACCATGTCACAAAGCAAAAGACATCTAAAACTGATTTCACTAACATGACAATGAGTCGGCCTTCCTTAGGCACCAGATCTGAATCCAGTAACGCACCTTTTGCATGTGGCAGGGACAAACACAGCTAACGTACACCCTTAAGATATGGCACGAACTGCATTATGTACTTATTTCAAAAAGGACCAGAATTAAATAAAAAATAAAAAATAAAATAAAAAAAAATAAATAAAAGAATGTTTTTAAAATCTTGTGGAATCCGTGACATGAAGAACTGAGGCTGCTTTGAGAGCAAAGCAAGGCCCTACCGAGTTTTACTACAGTGTTAATAATAAAGTGTCACTAAGTGTATAACTCTGGGCTCTGCCCCTATGGATGAGCAATCACTGTCCTAGATGTAACTTATTAACCAAAAACTCATCTGAACTAAGTGGAAAATTTGCTATCTGATGTTTGAAAGATTTGATACAGAGCAGTTGCGATACCACACCCTAGAGCTGGAATCGAAGCCACAGTTGGCTTCACTGGGACCAACAGCTTTCATCAAGCCTGTTATCTACAGTTTGGGCAAAGTGTGGAACCATACCATGTCAAGTTGTTCAGTAACTCGAGCAGACTTTCTATGCAGGTATCCATTTACACAAACCAAAATAACGTAGAAGATCTGAAAATCAGGAAGCTCCAGGAAGCTGGAATCATTTCCTTCTTTAGCACATAGTTTAGTGTTGCTATGGTCATCAGTTACATCCTACATAACCAGGAGTGCACTTAAAGTGCTTTAGACAGCAAGCAGTGATATTCACATTGCAAATCATTCCTGGTTGCTTTACAGCACACTATTATGAAGCCTAAAATTAATTACAAAACCCAAAGTGAGATGTGATGGACTGATTACTGATTACAGTGTTAAGAGTGGTTAATTCTTATTCCTATTCGGTTGAGTAAGGAGATTCCGGTGTTTTAACCACTTTCAGCCTTGGGCCTTCAGAATGGGCTGCTAAATAATACAATCACAAATATATCTAGACCAATATACACTGTATGGACAAGTTTTGGGGCATCTGACATTTCCAGCCCTTCTCAAAGTGTTACCACAAAGTTTGAGGCACGCAATTGTATTGGATGTCTTTGGATGCCCATGAATTAATTTTTGCCTTCACTTGAACTAGGAGAACCAAACCTGTTCCAGCATTACAATGCCATGGTACACAAAGCCTACTCAATAAAGAATATAATTTACATCGGTTGGAATTTAAGATCTTGAGTGGCCTGCTATAAAGCTCTGACCTTTACCCTACTGAACACCTTTTGGATGAATGGGACCGCTGACTGCACCCCACATCAGTACCTGTCTTTCCCAACACCCATGTGGCTGAATGTGCACAAATCTCCACAAGCACACTCCCAAATCTAGTGGAACATCCAGAAGAGTGGAGGTTATTATAACTGCACATGGGGGCTACACGTGGAATGGGATGTTAAAAAAAAAACACACACAGAGGAATCTTAAGGCCAGGTTCAAGTAATAAACAAATGGTACCTCACATGATACATCACCATATCTTTGATTACACAATTTTATGTGACTTACCAGTCATACAACTCCCCTTTTAAGTTACTACAGAAACAATAATGTATTAGAACAAGAGAATTAATGTAAACCATGCAGCGAGCTTTACTGGCAGGCCTGCAGTTATAATAAAAATCCACTAACATCTGATTTGAGCATAAAACAGTGCAGTGTGTGAAAACAATATTCATGAATTTTATGCTAGTTTAAAATGCTGCACACAGAATAAAGTTAAATTGTAAAGCAACAAATCTTTTAATAAGGTTGTGATTTGAGAATTCAGTACTATTGCTAAAAAGTACTTGAGTAAGTAGGTTATTTTATATGCATGGGACTCTTTCGGTTGTAAATCTGACCCTGTTTATCAGGAAAAAAATTGCTTTTATAGTTATATAGTTAGTACTATTTTAATTAGTCGTGTTACCCGAACGTTTCCTTCAGAGCCGAGCTGCTTTCGCGGTTTGTCCGGTTCAGCCCGTGTTCCATCAGGGTAAGCGTGCATGTAAAAACACTTCCCTCCAAATGGACATGTTCCTCTTCCTTGGTCAAAATACTTGCAGGGTTTTTTACTGCAAAACACATCAAGCAATTTTAAAGGGATAGAAATCAATATTAAGGAATGCATCATTGATTTGAACACCAAGTGAGTGTGAAAATATATTTATATTCAGTCAAACAATCGGTAGCTGCACTGGGAAAGGAGTATGAACCGAAGGCATGAGGGAACGTCAGATGGTTATAACCGGACCGCACCTCAGCAATGGAGATTTTCAATTATTTAGTGCTTTAGCAAGATCAGAAAGTTTATAACCTGCGGTGTGGAGAAGCCTATTGTCTAAGCACTAGGTCTGTTAACCTTTCACATTTTAATGGTGGAACAAGATCCAGATCATTTTTACTTTATTACACAAACATTTGGCTAAACCCTTATCACAGCACTACAGAGTGACAACAGAAATCTTTTATAGAACAGGAAAATAAATAAATAAACAAACCACACTGCATTGTGACTAGGCTTGGGTAAGAGGATGCAATAATATTGATATTGTGAATAAGTTAAAGTATATTATACCGTGGTACCTTGACATACGAGTGCCTTGAACTAAGAGTTTTCTGAGGTACGAGCGGGCACTCGGTCGATTTTTTGCTTTGATACGCAAGCAAAAAATTGAGGTACGAGCTCGAGACGCCGCTGCTAGATGGCGAATCGAAGCCAGAAAGCGAAGATTGTGACGAAAATTAAGATAAGCAAAGAAGAAAAAGTAAAAATGTTAAAGTTTAGGGATACGTAGTGTACAGGAGTGATAGTAAAAAACGAGTTTTCCCTCCGCCTCCGCTTATCGCCTCATATTTACTAACAATAATTGTAACGCAGGAAAAGAACAATCATCAAGATAAATATTCATATTAATATTAAATATTGTGAAATTGTAATTTGCTGCAGCTCCTCACCTGACTCCACATTTGAACTCCTCGATGAGGCGATTTTTTTCCTCCTGATCTTCCACCCAGTACATGCTGGGAATAACAAACTCAGACACAACCCGGCACTCTGGACAAGACCTGCGCATCACATAAAGCATTAGCTTCACACCACATAATAATTATAATTATTATAAAACAATTTTTTAAAAAGATTTTAAATCAACATCAACAACAATATTACTATTTTGAAAACAACTTTCTGGTTTGTACTCAAAACAATCCTACAAATAAATAAATGAAAATTATTATAGCATATATGTATAGCATTTTTAACAACAAGAATGGCCCAAAGCAGGTTTAAATATTTAAAGTTATTAAGAATATAAATTTTACCATAAATTTGTCCCTAAGATTCCTGAAATTGGTTTATTTTAAATTATTTTTCTGGTTAGTGGTAACTATCTGCAGTTAACTAGTAGGTTAGTGGTCAATGCTGGCTGCCGAATGTCTTAAGTAGTAAGCAAAAAGTAAACACAGGAAAATGCAAATAAAAAAAGTGGCGTAGTTTGTATAAAATATGAAAATATTTTTGTAGCCCACCGAGACCTTGTGTATCATGCCATCCTCCCACACACACACACACACCAAATCATAACTTTCTCTCTACATCCATACAGCACTTTTATACAAAAAAATAATAAATAAAGAGCGTATCAAAGTAGGATAATCTTCTGAAAAGACTGGTTCTTCTAAACAGAGGTCGACCGATTAATCAGGCCGATTTTTGCCATTTTTAAAAACTCAAATCGCCATTGGCCGGCTGTGCCGCAAATTAGGATTATTATTATGTTACACATCTGACACACCAAACAGTAAGTGTACATTCTGCGCTTACTCTACCTTACCAGCAGGTGGAAATAGTGTGTATTCGACAACTGTATGTATGTATGTATGTATGTATGTATATATAAGCAAGCAGTGATTACACCTGCTGCGATCATTACTAACGGACTCCTGTAGCTTTTTTCAATTAATCCTCCAAGTTGCAAATACAAGAGCAAGAATAACAACAAACTTTTTTCTCGTGTGCTCATTCTCTAAGCTATTCTAAACCAATCGGATTATCTTTCTCGCCAATGAGCTCCGCCGCTGATTTAAAATACAGAAAACAGCTGGTGCCGTCCGACCAGAGCCAATGGTGAGGAGCAAAACTAAAGCCGACCGACAAACAGACCCCCCAACATCCCCCAATGGCTGACCGTAAGCTTGCTGTGTCCCGGGCTTTAAGTACTAATTCATTCAAACCTTATATATTATTTAATTGGTTAAATATGATGCTAGTTTTAATAAGAGAATGAGAGAAAATTTTTAGAACTGTATTGTTACCGAGCATTCAGCCAGCTGTAGTTTAGGCTACAGGTAGGCATGGGTACATATTGTGCATGTTCGAAATGGCCATGCATGCAGATACTGCTCTCCAATAAACATTAAATATCACAAAACTTGTATGAGCTGTGAATAGACTTGGGGCTGATTGTGTTTTTCAAAAATGGTCAAAATTCTGTGTATCCCTGTGTTTTACAATAACCTTTTTAAACAGTTTTTTAACTAGTTGTGGTTTACTCTATTTCAGACCACATGCTGCTTTTTCTATGGTCAAACGTTCTACAATATTATACAGTAATTCTCTATATGTTTACATCCTATACAGTGTACACTGTTTACAGAATGTTATGGATCTCAAAATGGCTTCATGTTGACAAGCAGATCATAATTTTTTCTCTTTCTCTTGTAATCAAAATGGGGATACTTACTTGATGATCTTGTTGTCAAACTGCTTGGCACAGCGCCACTGCCGGATGCAGCCGAGGCAGTAGGTGTGACAGCAGCTGGACAGGATGCCGAAGCGGCGCTCGGACGGAGACGCCTTCTCGTACACCACCTCCATGCAGATACTGCACACCTTGTCCTGGCTCTGCTGCACTGCAAATGCCTGCTCCATGTCCTTCTCAAATGCACTCATACACACCTGGAAAAGAAACAACATCAAGAGTACATGAGCTTACCTATTTGATAACTACAGCTGAAACCATACTGTAGACATGTCCTTAGCTACACTAATTTCATGTGAATATACACGTCTTTATTGTTTATTTGACCTTTAATTGACTATCAGAATTCCAGTAGCTATAAAGTTTACATACACAAAGATGACTCAACTCTGATTCGTGAATGCACCTGTGGCTGTATTTACAGTCCTAATTTTATTGCCCTTTTGCCCTTGAATCCATTGAACCAAAAACCATTTAGGGGTTCCACACAGACTTTACTTTGGTCTGAAATGTAACAATGCAGGACAACAACAAAGAACCTGGTGATAGGCTCAGAAGCATCATGTGCCAAAAGATTTACAGCCAGCCCTCAAAAGCTATGGATAAAGCCTCTAACTCAGTCACACAAGTAAGAAGCTCTTATTCCAAGACTAGCATAAAGAAACCCAGACTGATGATTGCAGGTGATTACCAGCCATTTGCAGGATTCTCTGGCCAAATGAATCAGCGTTAACTATGGAAAAAAAAAAAGTTAAAGCTATAGCTCCAAAGAACAACATCCCGACTGTGGAGGATGAGGGTGACAGCATTATGTTGAAGAGGCATTTTGCTGAAAAACGACTGGGGCACTTCAGAAAATAGATCATCATGAGAAAGAAGGATTATCTAGAAAAACTGAGGGAACATCTCAAGACATCAGACAGAAAGCTTGATCAGAAATGGGTCTTCATCAGAATCTAAGCATGGGAATTGGAGTGGCTAGAAAAACCTTGAACTGAATCCTATAGAGAATTTACAGTCTGAACTAAAAAAAAGTGTGTATGAGCAAGGAGGTCCACAAACCTGACTGGACTACTCAGTAGAAGGCAACCCCAAGTATCTGATTCCAGTTCAACCAATTCAAGGGTAATGCTACCAAATACTAACACAATCTATCAATCCACTAAAAATCTGATATAGTAATAAATATAAACAACTAAAATAAATTAAACTACACACACCTTCTCATGTGCTGCCCTCTGCACTGGGTCGTGTGGGTGCAAAACCTGCAGCCTGCAAATTTCACACATGTCGCCATGAAGATACGGACACGTATCGCCATAGTGACATTGGCTCCCTGCCGCAAAAGGGCAAAGCAGGGCCTGATGGGCTATATCAGGGAACGGGCTGGCGGTGGCTGAACTCTCCAGTCCTGAGCGGATGGCTTCCAGGTAGCTATGAGGTTTGACCTGAGAGGCATCTCTGTAATCCCAGCAATCCAGAAGCTCTGCACTTTCTCCGCTGTACGGCTGCCCTCGACTGTCGCTGGCCAAAGCTACAGGATGAGAGTGTAAAAATGGCAGGATTATTAAACAGAGACAGTCCAATAAAAACGGCATTTAAGAACAAGATAAAAAAAAAAAATACATATCTAAGTATGTATTTCGTATATATTACGTATATATAAGTACAACGATCCAGTCTACCTCTGTCTCTTAACACAATAGGTTTCTTGGTGATTCTTGTGGTGCTTGGTGGAGGTCCAGGTCCCGTAGAGGGCAGGACAGACGCTCCTGCAGTACTGGCTCTGTTTGAGTGATCCACAGGAGGTCCACCTCCACGGCCACCCGGCTTGATGTGGTCGTACCTGAAACACAAACAAGCCTTTAATCGGGGACGAACCCATCACATGTTATATACAAATTCTCAACCTACAGCAATTTCAACAATTACCTGCACCGATCACCATAAGCGCATACACCTTTCTGATAAAATTTACATATTGTTGAAGGTTTGCTTGTTAGCAGATCATGTGAGAACATGCACCTGTTCCCCTCTCGACAAACACCATGGAGGAAGTATCTGCAAAAAGAAAGTAGAGAATGAAGAAGAGAGAGAAAGAGAGAGAATAAAATGTGATCACGTTATAATAGAAATAAATACATAATGAAATGTCCAGAGTTTATAAAAGTAGGTAACCAGGAGTAACACATCGCGACTCATCCCAAATAGCTCCCTAGCAGAAATATAGGCCACTACAAAGTCTTATACCCTTTATAGTGCACTATTATAGGGAGGACGGAGCAATTTGACATTCAGCTGAACGGCTATAACGAACAAATATCTCACGCGTTGTCTAACTTGTTTATTTCCATTCTGTCATGGCGCTACAGAGGATCGTTATTCCGCGTTTTCGTTGCTAAGGAGTGAGCAAACAAAGCAAACTCTCCGAGAAACCCTCGCAAGTCACCGAGCTAACACTGCACCATTTTTGTTTAACGTCAAAGTCAAACGTGATTCCATCCCCGTCGTGTAACACTCGTAATTGGTTTATATTTTTGCGGATAGCGCTGCGGGTGGTTTGTACAGTTTTACCTGCAGGTGACTTGCTTTGTTGACATGTTTCATTTCATATATACGCAGTTTATATTTTTCTTCCTGTTCTCGTACGTTATTTGTGCGACCTCTAATTGCTGCCGACTGCAACAGCAAATGCGCTGTAGGTTCCGCACCGTTTAACGCCGAGCACAGTACTTATTGTTTACCGATAATCATGCCATTGATATTCAGTATATTATAGCAATTATTTCTAGATTTTAGCAAACATTCTATTTTTTAATCAGTGTGTTGGTGTTTGTGCAATGATGTGTGTCACTACATATACTGTCCCGAATGCACGCTTAAGACGCTTGGGTATATGATGTGAGCAAGAAACCCAATGAACACAATTTATTAAATCTCTTTTCATGCATACATCATCACTAGCAGAAGCATCGATATTAATCTCATAATATAAAATGACCATGGGTTTTCCGTGCATTTCTTCGTGAATTATGATCATTAAGAAATTAAGGAAAATTGTGTTTGTGTGCAAATTCTACAAGAAAGAAAATGCAAAAGTATAAATGGTTCATGAAAAAGTTTTGAACTGTTTCAGTTGACCTTTCCTCACAATGTCCAGTTTTTCTTGAAATGTCCGTCTTGTAAGTGTATCTGTGACCAAATAAATTTTTTCTCCTGTCAGCCACTGAGGAATGAAAAAAACAGCTTTTCAATCCACATGAATATATTTGAGCTTGAGCACTCATCAGCAGATGCAGTTTGATAGCTGTCTAGTGCGCTCCTTGACCATCTAATCAAAGGACCTGAAAATGCTGAAGTGTTTAGATGCCTTCTAGGTGGACTTGGAGTAAGAAAGTTGAAATGTGATGGGTTAAAGCAGAAGCATCAAGCAACATAGATTTGAATCATCAGGATGCCTGTAGAGTTCACAGTGCTGGGCTTACAGCAACACCCTTTGACCCTGGTTTGAAACTCAAAAAAATATTAAAACATAATTCATTGATTGTGATACAATTTAGACCAGCTCAGAAGCCCTTGCTGGCCCTGACGGCCCACCACTGGATCATCGAATCATTGAAACTATAATCGAGACTATACGTTTTTTTATCTAACCCTTCTGGTCGTAACAGAACAATAGGACATCCAGATATTCCAGAGAGATTGTTACTTCCCCATACATTGTGTCCTATTGGAATGGCTGCATTGTTAACATTCTATGGAAAAAAGTGTTGACTCTGCATTCTGAATACTTACTTACCAGGATAATTCAATTCAATACATTTTTTTAACAATGAACATTGTCTCAAAGCAGCTTTACACAGATAATGTAGCGATAAAGAAGGAATAAGATGTTCTTTATAAGTGTAAGTTCGTCCCTAATGAGCGAGCCGGTGGCGACTGTGGCAAGAAAAAACTACCTGAGATGGAATAAGGATGAAACCTTGAGAGGAACCAGACTCATCTGGGTTGCACTGAATCTTTTAAAATAATTTATCTCCTCTTTCTTGCCAAGCTTTATTTAAAAATCAGATATTTCTGGACAATAATTCTTTTTTTTTTTTGTGGTGCTGAGGATAATTCTGTTTTTTTTTTTTTTTTTATCTCTCCTGGAAATATGCACATACAGCTTTGTTCTGGGTAGATTTTTGCATTCATAAATAACATAAATAGACATTTTTTAAAAACGTATTTATCTTACAAGCTACATTCTTTTTAATACAAAATGTAAATTTTAGTGTCCTAAGACTAAAATGTACCAGGACACTCTGACTACCTCAAGCAACACTAAATAGACCTTAAGACTTTTTTTAAATTTTTTTTACAGTTTTGTGTGTCGTGGCCAATTATTATCAACAGCAACAAATCCAATAACAAAGTTAAAATATCCAGTAATCACGTTAAATTAGTTTAGGGTCCAGGGTGAATTAAATTTTCTAAAAAGTAGAATGTAGTTCACATAACGGCCTTTACTGACTCTCTATAATGTGTTGATTATATTCACCCATTAAGCACTTCCCTTTAATATACTGACTTTGCTGGGTACCAGGAAAATATATCTTATGTATGACAGAAACCCACGATAGTGTTAAACAAGCACCGTATATGTAAGTCTGATTTCTATTATATAACCCTGACATTGTTGGGTATGTTTTGGAGTTAATAAAAAAAAAAAGTGGTGTTTTGTTGTTGACTTTATTCCAAATCTTTCACTACATACAGCTATACCTTGTGTTAAAATGACGACATGACAGGAAGTGTGTTATGAAGTAATGGCCTTCTGTTTTTTTTTGTTGTAGTACACTACACCTGGCCAGTAGGGGGTCGCTTAGGACGCAGCCTGGTTTTGATCGGTGTGCACTTGGAATGGAGGAAACTATAGTTAAATTTAGACATTGCGGGAAAGATATTTATAGTTTTTCCAAACAGCAGAATGTGTGTCCTGCTTGTCATGATCATCTCATCCTTCGAATTTTAGACGCACCGGTGGCTCTTCCGTCTCCTTTCACAAACGGCCATCAAACTCACTGCTCGTTTCTTATAGGAGCTACTGAAGGCCCGTGGTGTTTAAAGTAAGTTTTACCTCGTAGATTATCGTAATTCAGTAAATGTATTGGTAATTGTACACACTTGACTAAGTTTTTTTTCTTCTTCCGGTTTAAGTGAATGGAGCGAGACGGAGTTACATGTTGGACTTTCCGACTCAACAGGTAGAAAGCGCGCGCTCCAGCACCTCCAGTGTCTCGTTCGTTCCAGTCGAAAGTTGCGCATGCGTGCTCGAAAACCGAACATGCGGGATGATGTCATACACATAATAACAAATTTGACTGCTTCATATCTGACACACCATTTGATAACTGGGTTAGTCAGTAAAAACATCATAAAAGTTCTCTTTAAAAAAAAAAGATGATATTTTTAAAGAATAAAGTAAAATCAAATAATATTATCTCCAATATAATGCATACAAATCAAAACAGAGAAATCCCACATCGATGAACAATACAGGGTACAGGTGTAAAAAAATAAATATATGTATATTTAAGCTAAATTTGAGTGTCTAAAATTTAAAATGACGTAAAATTATATAACATTTTGAGCAAATGGAAACCAATGATTTGTTGTTTGGGGGAAATGGTGAACTGTGATTGATTTTTATGGGAAAGTTTTTATCAATGATTGGTTAGGGAAAATGTTGATCATTGATTGGTTATTGTGGAAAAAAGTGATTATCAATTATTGGGGAAATTGTGAACCATGATTGGTTATTAGGGGAAATGTTAATGAGTGATTGGTAGTTGGGGAACATGGTGATCAATGATTGGTTGTTGGGGACAGTGGTTGATCCAATTGCAGGAATTAGACACTGGTGGTAAACCCAAAAATAACTTGTATAAGTTGGAAAAACTATATACGACGATGTATATGAATTGTACTTATGCAAATAACTCATAACCAGTTTTTGCCCTCTAGGTTTAGTATATAACTACACACTGTCAGGAGTTCAGAGGGATGAACACGGATGGGAGCAGTGTGTGTCTATCCAACTGGTTCCACCATATAGAGAAGACCTAAAACAGTTATGGGATAAAGAACTGAGCCATTTTTCATCACTTCCAGCATGGACTCCAGAACGGTGGGTGATAAAAGTCTTACACACCCTTATGAAATAACAGGTTTTCAAAATATAAATACAGAAATAAATGTCAGAATGTTACTTTTTTGTATGTGATCTTCCAACAAACAAAAATAATTTTTAATAAAAAAAGACTACCACAGTTTGATTGCATGATTGCATTTCTATTACAGCATTAAGTCTTTGAAATAAATACTATCTAATACTTTGGAATTTTATCCCACTCTTCTTTGCATAATAATTCAAGTTTCTTTAAATTGTGAGGGGATTTTCTGTTTACGGCTCTTTTTAGGTCATTCCATAGGTGTTGAATGGGATTGAGGTTTGGGCTCTGGCTGGGATATTCCAGGACTTTGATTATTTTTTTTGAAGATACCTTTGTTGATTTTGATGTGTGCTTTGGGTCATTGTCATGTTGAGATATAAAATTCCTCTTCATTTTCAGCTTTTTGAAAGAGGACAGAAGGTTTTGTGCCAAAATATCTTGATATTTAGAGCTATTAATTTTCCCATCTGCTGTATCTCGACAAGTGCCCCTGCCACAGCTGAGGAGAAGAAGCCTCAAAGCATATTACTACTCCCACAATGCTTCACTGTAGGTATGGGAGAGTCTTCAATGGGTCATCCTGATCTTTGCAATTTTTCTGTGGTGCCACATTTTCTCTACTTATTGATGATGGTTTTGACAGTGTTCTATCCCTCATCTGATTTGTACCTTTTTAACAATTAAGTCTCGCAGTTTCTTTGGCAACTTTTTGTGGCCCATGGCTCTGAATAGAATACAACCTTAAACATTTAAGCAAATACTACAGCAACAGCTTGCTTTTATCTAGTTTTACTCAGAATCACTTTAATTGTTGGCAAGTGAATGCCATTTAGCTACAGGTCTAATTCTGAATGTGGCTGTTTAACTACCCAATCATGGTCCTATTATGAAAATGTGTGCACCCTTATGCAATCAGAGTGTTGTAGGTTTTTTGTATTTAAAATGTTCCCAATTATTACATTATGTCCTGAGATAAATAATATGCATTTCATTGTTCATTTTTATGTGCACAAGGGGATGTATGAAATAATAATAGACTGCTGTTATAAGATAATAGTTAACACTTGGGTGAAACTGATAATTCTCCAGTAATTGCACACCTTGAAGTGATTTTTTTTTACCCTTAATCCACTATAGTCCACTATGATACATTGTATGCTTTACCATTCTCTTAACAGATCATCAGATTGGGTCATTCCCTCAGCCTTTTCCTCTCTTCCTAAAAACCTTAGGGGACCTTTTAAAAAAGAAAATAAACTATTACAAAGGGATTACACTGGAAGCTCCTTCCAAAAAAGACAAAATATATATGTCGGGACAGAAAATCTTATCTTACCATATCAACAACCATTAGATAAAATATCAACAATTACATGTTTTTTTTGTTTTGTTTGTTTGTTTGGTTATGTTTAACTTTGGCTGGACAAAACAATTGAAACAATAACACGTTAGAATGAATGCACTAATATAAAGCTGTGCTGCAGAATGTTAGTAAAAAAAGCACAAAAAAAATGTAATAACATAGTCTGACCAAACAGAATTGCGCACTCAACATTGCTGTGGTATAAAATGGATTTATGTTAATAAAAAACTGATAAAAAAAAATTTTTATAACGTAATTTTCTTTTTTTTTTTTGCGTTTCAAGATTCCATGAGGAGAGGGAGTTTGGCTCGTGTTGCTACGGTTTCACCCTGACATTCATAAACCACATGAGATCACTGGACAGTAAAGCCCCTCTCAGCAGAAATGAGTTCACCAGTGCTTACATTTTATCCAGAATGAAACATGCCTCTATGTATATCAGGGTGTATGAAGAAATATCACAAAATGGATTTTACATTGTTGATAAATAAGGTCTTGATTTTCAGCTAATTGTTTCCTTCTTTTTCACTGTCTCCTGTGCAATAAATAATAATGTTTTAATTATTATTTTCCGGCAGTCATTTCAATATGAAATCACCTTTTCCGAATGGATTTGTGTATAGATTTTCATTTGCAATGTTCTTACTACTCATGTATACTGAATTAGAAATTTCCCTTCAAGTAATCCACATTTTAAATTGGACGGATGTCTTTTGCTTAGAAAAATACTAATAAAATGTTAAAATGACTAACAGTATACAGTATATGTAGTTTTTGAGTTCTTGTTAGACAGAAGGGGGCAGTAATGATTGTCTGTCTTTCTTAACCTCCTCTAACTTTCAGTTCAGATATTGGTTTTTTACAGAAAGTACGTCTAGACCGGCCATAACATTAAACCTACATGTCTAATATTGTGTAGGTTCCCCTTGTGCCATTGAGGAATGGACTTTACAAGACCTCTGAAGGTGTTATATGGTATCTGGCATTAAGATGTTAGCTGCAGAACCATTAATACTGTAAATTTCGAGGTGGAGCGCCCATGGATTAGACTTGTTCATTCAGAAAATCTCACAGATGCTTGCTTGGTTTGTGATCTGGTTAATTTGGAAGCCAGGAAAACCACATGAGCTCTTTATGTTCCTCGAAACAATCCTGTGCCACCGTATTAGGGAATTCCTTGCCATTAACAGGTGTACTTGGTCTGCAGCAATGTTTAGGTATGTGATGCATGTCAAAGTACCATACTAATGAAGGCCAGGACCCAAGTTTCCAAGCAGGCCATTGTTAAAAGCGTCATATTGTGTCTGCCTTGTTTTCATTAATCAGACCATGATACTATTTGCTCATTGCTCCATGGTCCAGTTCTGATGATCACTTGCCTGTTAAAAATGCTTTTAGTGGTCAGTATTGGCACTCTGACCAATCTGTGGCTACATAGCCTCATACGCACTACACTGATAACCGGCATTACCCATTTCAGCAAATTGAGCCAGAGGAGGTTTTCTGTGGTATCATAGAAGTTTTGAAGATGCTCTGACCCAGTTGTGTAGCCATCATAATTTGGCCCTTGTCAGATCTCAGATCACACAACATAACACATAACATGTAACAACAAATATTAATAATAGAGTAACTAATTACCTTAGTTTTAAATTAGATTTAGTTATTATGATGATTTATATTTCTCAAAGGACTTCATGGTAATCATGTTTTCATGATTAATGAATAGCAAACACGTGTGTGTGTGTGTGTGTGTGTGTGTGTGTGTGTATAAGATGTGCTTTGCTATTGTGCAGACTTCTTTTACAACGGAACATGCGTACTGTTCATTAGGAAATGACTTCTATTGTATGTGCTTTGTAAGATGAAACTGGCATGTAAAAGGATGCCAGCTCCTCCACATTCACAACAAACTGACTAACAATTACAATGAACGTAGAACAATTAATATGACGGTACTTCTCCGGGTACATCTCGTGAATTTGAATTGTTGCAAGAACAAACAATGCTAATAAAAAAATTCATGAACTGTAATATAAACTGCTTTTCATTTTTATTAAATGTAAACAATGGTTTCTACATTTTTAGTCTAAATCAACATCCTTTCATAAAATTTCTTTTAAAAAGAAGGTTTGAATTAGGCTGTATCCCAGTTTTTTTAATGGTATTCCCTATAGTAATATATATATATTTTTTTGCTTGGGTGTACATTTAATATACATTATATGTTTCTGGTCATATGGCTATGTGTTTTATATGTTTTTTTTTTTAAACATCCCATTACCCCATAACCTCCACTCTTCTGGGAAGATGTTCCACTATATTAAGAAATGTGGATATTTGTTCTCATTCAGCTACATGGAATTAGTAACGTCAAATACTGATGTATGGTGAAGAGGCCTGGGGTGCAGTCAGCGTTTCAATTTATCCCAAAGGTGTTCAATAAGGATAAGCTCAGAGATCTATAGCAGGCTACTAAAGATCTTCTAATCCAAGCCATTTAAAGCATATCTTCATGGAACTGGCTTTGTATGGCACAGGAGCATTGTATGCTGCAACAGGTTTGGGTCTTCTATTTATTACATTTAAATTATGAGGTATATCAAATATGAAGTTTATTAGTTTTCATGTAATAAATATTACATTACATGGACAGAGGTTTTTGGATAATATACCATATTATATACCATCATTTTTTGGCATCTTTTTTTTTTTTTACCTTGCATTCAGACAGAATATGATATGGACCATACAGCACCCCACAGTTTGATATACTGAAATACACCAACTAGTCATAACATTACAACCATATAACATTATGACTAATGAAGTGATTAACAATGATTATCTTTTCATCATGGCACCTGTTAGTGAGTGGGATATATTAGGCAGCAAGTGAACATTTTGTCCTTAAATTTGATGTGTTAGAAGCAGGAGAAATGGACAAGCTTGTTTGCTGCTATATGTGTGAATGTATTTATACACTTATTTATGCCTGGCATAGCAATTTCCTTAATAAATCTGTATATAAACCAAATGCAAATTCATAAAATGTATTCGTTAAAATGGTCATATCCACACCAGAATCTGCACTGAACTCCTCTTCCCACAATGCATCTACAAACACAGACACCAGCTACAACACCCACTCCGTCTTTGCAGCCTGACAGAAATAATGAAGTGCATTCTTATTTTAGAGAAATTTTAGTGAAATATTGATTTCTGGATCTATGTTTTATGGATTTTGTGCTGATCAAAATAAAGTTAAATATTTAAACTTCAAGTCTTTCTTCTGATGTCTTTACACTAAGATTATTGAGAATGATCTAAAAAACTTATATAGGGTTTGTTATAAATTTTGTTGGTGTTCATATTTCATTAGATGATTTTTTCAGATAATGTAACAGCTACAGAAAGTCTTAATTCCTTTAGAAATGTTTGCTCAGAAACATCTATCCACCCAGCCATCTTCTTTGATTTTCTTTTGTTCTTTCTTATATAAATGTTTTCTACGAACTTTTTCTTTCATTCTTTCTTTCTTTAATAAACTTATTTGAATGTTAACAGGAAAGTATGGTGATAATGCAATGCAAGTACACGAGGCTCTGCTTCTGCAGAAAATTGAGCATTAAATGCTAATGACAGGTTGCTTTGCCGACAGCACTGTTCCACAGGTGTAAGGTTGGGTGCAACTCGATAGGCGTGTTACAAATGATCAGTAGACGTCAGACTGCTGAAGTGCACCTGTTGGCCTCCATTTCTGCAGTGCTCAGGTGGCCAGAATGAAGAGCAAGGTGTTGAAAGCAGAGCGAGCAGTTTTGATGCTTGTCTTCAATGGATAAGAGCGTGATCAAATTCAGTCACTGTGGCAAAGATATTTTTTGTTTCTTTGTGCCAGAGGAATGCCCTGAGTGTGGCATGGGTTTCAGTGGGAGAAGGCTGGAGGAGGCTCCCATCAGCATCCCTAATCCCTTCACCAATGGCCACAAAACACCCTGTGCTTTCCTCATCGCTCCAGCTGAGGAGAACACACTCAGGTACAAGACGATAGGCCTGTCTGTTTGTCTCTCTTTACTTGTATACTTTGTTTTCTGTGTTTTATATATATATATATATATATATATATATATATATATATATATATATATATATATATATATATATATATATATATATATACACACACATATATATATATATATATATATATATATATATATATATATATATATATATGTGTGTGTATATATATATATATATATATATATATATATATATATATATATATATATGTGTGTGTGTGTGTGTGTGTGTGTATATATGTGTGGATCCAAACTTTTTGCTTATTTATGGAATAATGTGAATTTGACATTGACAGAGAATATGATGGTGGATCAGATCTACACACTGGAATTACTGACACAAATGGTAAGTGGTGATTTGCTATAACATCTAAACCAAACATGACATACAGATCTTATGTTAATGGAATTATATTAATAAGATGACAAGTCTTTTTACCTGCACCGTCATCATTCTGTGGCTTATGCCAGACCCTGGTCTTTATAACATGTTGCATGTGCATTAACGTCCTTGGGCGTTAATCCAGTTCTGCCTTTCTAACAAATAGGTTGGCACCACTCTACAACCCCAATTCCAAAAATATTGGGACACGGTGTAAAATGCAGTTAAAAACAGAATGCAACGGTTAGCAAATCTTATGAACCCAGATTTTTTTCACAATAAAACATATCAAATGTTTCAACTAAGGAAATTATAAGGAAAATTTGATGGCTACAACATTTCTCAAAAAAGTTCAAGGAAAAGTGTTATTAAAATTAAACAGTTGGAGAACATTTGGCAACTAATTAGGCATTATGCATTATGTCTTTATTTACATTTTGCACAGTGTCCCAAACTTTTTGGAATTGGGGTTTCACACTTTGTTATAAAGTGAATGTTTCTAAACTATATATATATATATATATATATATATATATATATATATATATATATATATATATATATATATATATATAAAAATAGAAGATATGTCATTTCTTTACTCGCCTCCTCACTCTCTCTCTTTTAGTGACTGACACAAAAAAAACAGCAATGTCCTCTGTCCTAAACACTTTCCTGATTTTTACAAATCTTTAAAAATAGAAATTCATATTAATCTATTAGAATTTTTGACACTAAAGTATACAGTCACATACAAGTCAAGAGAATGTTTTAGATGAAGTGCAATAGCTTTAATGTGATTCATAGTATAACCAACACTGCTGTTATAGGTAACATTATAGAAAGGTAATTGTCACTTTCAGACTAATCAGAATTCAGAAAACAGTGCAATGTCTAAACTTTTAATGCAGATTTATTTTGCTGTTAATGATGTGCGAGAAGATTGTGTAATCTCAACTTGTAGTTTGCATAGAGCTGATAAAAATAGAAGTCAAAAATCAAAACAGCAGCATGTAACCTTCTTTTTCTTTATTGTTGTGAAGGTATTGCGTATAACTACACCAAGTCTGGCGTTCGGAGAGACTGTGAGGGCTGGGAACACTGCATCAGCATCAGGTTAGTCCAGCCTGACATGTACAATCTCATCAATCAGTGGGATCAGTATCTGGAGAAATTCTCCTCAGCCCAGATGTGGGATCCACTCTGGAAAAGGTATATACAATCGTTACAAGAATTCCTACAAACTCTTTTTTGCTTGCAAGTGTATCAACAATGTAGTATAGTAAGATATTTTTTTTACTTCTGTCTCTCTGCTCTGGTTTATTGACACCCCCATATACCCCACTTTGTTTCAGCTTTAATGAGGAGAACCACAACTGCTACAGCTACACGCTGATGTTTATAAACTGTGTGCTGGCCATGCAATCCAAACGAGCACTCAGCAAAGACGAGTTTACGCAGACTTTCATTTTGCCACGCATCAAACGGGCAGCCAAGTACACAATGCTGTGTCAGGAGATTACACATAACCACTTTTATATTGTGGACAGTCCAAAGAGAGACTCACAGAAAGAACAGGATGATGAAGATAAAGACGAGAAAAGCAAGTCATGATTTGCGTCCATGTCAGTTAAACTCTTCTGCTTAACAGTGTTAAGTGTTTAGTGCTCTAGAATAAGATAAGAAATTATGCAAATCTGAACTTTAACTTTGTAATAATGATATTGTTTGAATCTTACAAAATTCTATTACTGTTAAAAGAGTCATATCAGAACCCTGCTACTGGATCTTGTATCTTTAATAAAGAGTCATAGATCAGTACTTTTGATTCTTGAGTAAATTCTTTGTGCTTTTACTTAACAAATAAGATACAAGAGAATCACATTTAATTGATGCAATTCAATATTCTATGCTCCTGCACATCATACCCTTTGAAGGACAGTGTTTTATTGTTACAAACACACAGTGAGATTATCTCACACTTGTATCATGGGAATCACACTTGTGGTCCCATGACAGGTTCTCATTTAACACAATTTATAAAAGGGAAATAGGAGTTTAAGTAGTAAGATGTTGGATCTTACGATGTTGGACTTCTGATCAGAAGATCGTAAGTTTGAATCCAAGCACCACTAAGCTAGAGATATTCAATAAAAATCCTCTATGGATCCACTCCGAATCCTTAAAAATGTGCTTGGGTACTGCAACAAGGTAAAATATATTTTGTTCCTGTCCACCACCGGTCACAACTTCTACAAGGTACCATATTATAATTTTTTTAACTAGTGAACACTACATTGCACTAACTAACCATGCAACTAACATAAACTAACCATGCAATCACGCTAGCACTGCTCCTATTAGCATTTACAGATGTGGCCTGTCCACAGGGAAATAAAGAAACACACAGCTATATAATTGACACATATTTCATTACATGATTTCTAATATTTTTCTGCAACAAGCACAATGATTGTTAATCTGATGCAGCCCAGAACTAAAGCTCTGAGAATAGAGATGTGACAGTTACATGCTGAGCCAGCGATTGGGATTTGTAGCTTTACTGCCTCAAAATAATAATAAAAGTTTGTTATTTTTATCAGAAAGATGAATTGCTATTCTGCTAATTAGTGCCAGTGCAAGCCAATAAGGTTATTAAACACTTGTGCTTGCATCAACAATGATGATGTGCTCATATTTATTGAATGCATAGGTGACTAGAAAAGTGAACTATGGAAAATCATAGACATTTTGCGCCTCAGCTCACAGCATTATGTTATAAACCACCAAGCCACCAGTGCTGCAGTTTGCAAAAAAAACCAAAAAATAAAAAATGCACTAAATCAGGGCTCTATATCATGATGCCAAAGCCATTTTCCTTTCTATTGTCTGCAGTTTAAGATGTTACTGCATTGGTGTTACGCAAAAAGAAACAAACCGACATGTGAGAAATCTGCATTACAGGAAGTGCAAAGAAGTTTTATTAAGACTCGAGCATAAATCACATCTAGATTTCTTCTTGTTCTGTTCGTTCTCTTGATGATATCCATCTGCTCACAATAATCTCCTGAAATAAAAAAAAGAACCCCAATGCATTCAAAACTCAGCTAAATGATCTACATACATATTTGTACGGTATGTATGTAAAAAAAAAAAGAGCTACATACTTTACATATTTGCAATTGCCTGACCTGAATTTTGAGCCGTTTCAGGCAGTCTGGTGAGGAGATGTCCTCTCCGGTCAAACCCGAAGGCACGATGACGTAGCAAACCATCAGCTCCTGCATGTAGAACATGAACACAACAACGTGTAAACGTGATATACAAGTTAATAAGTGTTCAGAAACAGTAAATAGGAAAACATAAGTGTTTACTTTAGAGACATTGGCAGTGGTTCGACTCAGAGCAGCTAAAGATCTCCAGGTAAACGGCCTCAGAGCAGCACCATGGAATGACTCGTCTACTCTCTCCACTGCCACAGAGTAGCTACACACCAAGAGCAGGAGTAAAGTGTAATATAAATACACACCTAAGTACTGTGTATATATATTTAGGAACAGTGAGAAATGGAAGAACATAAAATTAATTAATAAAGTATCAATGTGAGATCCTACAGGTTTCAGGAATTGAGCACAATTATTCCAAAAGTACATGTGTGTGTATGCACAGTGATTTCTGTTTAGTGCAAAGTGATGTTAGTAATTTGTGGTGTGCATGCATAAAAAGGAGTAGGAATTTGCCGCAAGTCTTTAAATCATTAGATGAAATTTCATTGTAATGTTTTTCGTGCATCGGCTTTTTGTGCATCGTTATGTGGACGCACTGTTTTGGAAACGTCAAAATGAACTGGAATCTAATATAACAACACCAGAAACTGGTTTACCTGCCTACTCTGCTTATAAGGCATATAAAAATTATTTTTATTTATTCAAAAAATATATATTGTTCAGACAAAATGTTCAGTAGCATCCCTAATAAAATAAAACAACCAGCTTTTCGCTTAACTTGTCATTTCAAAAAAAAAAATTTAAATAATATTTTGTGATAAAAAGAAAAAATAAATTAAAAAAGGGATTTTATTTGTTACTTAAAGAAACATAAAACATAAAACTGCAGCCAATGCTGTATGAGCAATAGGAGTGTATGATCTCAGAATCACGCTGACCAGCTGGTATAAGCTGAAGATGTTAAAAATGAATGTTGAAATCTCGCTTATTACAACTTACTATTACAACTTAACTTTTATCATTTTCTTTGTTAATTTTAAGTTTCTAAACCCTAATACGTAAAGATCATACGATTTCAAGTGTGTAAGGGAAAAGTAATTGGTAAAAATCCAAGCGTTTATTTTCAACAGAGGGACTAGAGATATTTAAGGGGGAAAAGCTAAAGCTTGTGCGTGTTATTTTATTAGTAATATTACGGCTCAAAGTACCATAAAGAATATATTTCTGACCTACGATTGATTGAATTTTCACCTATTAAATAAACACATACCAACCTTGCATGATAAAATGGTGGTCCCTTTCGATAGAGCACTGCAGAAAAAAAAAAACAACGCCTTAAGGAAAATCTCAGAGGAGACGTAACTCTATACTGCTCCTAACATGAGAGTCGTGTGTCACAAACATAGCCGTTCTGGTGCCAGGATTTCAGTTTCTTGCTCTAAATTCAAGGCCAAGAGTCACCACTGCAGACGAAAAGGTAAGGAGATCAAGGAAAGCAATGCTTAGTCTAGCTGAATAATTCACCTGTCATCTAGTTCCACTTACACCTGCTGGATATTCTTTCTCTTTGCGAAGAGATGAAGTGGGACACAGTGGAAATAAGGAATAGCTCTTCCCATGTTAAAAAGCATTGCTGTATGCTGATCCTGGTGTATTTTTTACATGTTTGAATTTAAGGTGGTGTGATTGAGCGTCCTTACTTAAATCAGTGCCGTACTTAATGCCTGACTTGGGCACCCATCCTTTAGTGCGGAAGTAGTGATAGGCTGCGTACGTTATCTCGAAGTTGGGCTGCGCAGAACGAAATATTCTCCAAAGCTGAAGGATAGACAAGGCTTCCTGAAAAAAAAAACAAATTCTGTTAAGACTACAAGATATGTAGCCAAAATAATCCTGGATTTATTGGCGTTATTCTAAACGTTTATCATTGAGCCAGCGTTTATTGTCTTTCCTGTAAGAAAATTTCATGCCTGTAAATTCACAGTAAAATGGCTAACAAAGACTAACAATATCACAGTATTAAAGCATTCAACTCAGGGGGAAAAACACACACATACATTACCATGCTGACAACAACTACCAGCAGATGTGAAGAAATCGAACACTCAGTGATTCATGTATGTCAGTGATATAGGACAGCTTACAGAATTGTTTTTTTTTAGTTTAGTAGCACTTTATGCTAGTCAGGGTTGTGGGTGGATCATTTTGGATCCATAGAAGTGTGTGTGTGTTAGGTAGGACTATTCTACTGGATGGGATGCCATTCACATTTTCTTGCACACAGAAAGAAAGTGGGAGACAGAAACTTGAACCCAGAATTAAACCAGGCAACCTAGAAACATAGAGCTCACTGTGAGACTGCAGGATGCATGACTCCTAAATACTTTTTAAGTTTTTCAAGCTATGTAATTCTGTTTGCGTTTAAAGGGCACAAAGTCTCAAATCCTTACATATTTAAGCCTGAAATTATACTTTGAATCACATAAAGTAAATATAGTATATATAGTATATGAAACTTTTCAACCAACTGACCACCATGTTCTAGATGTAGAAATAAAGTCATTAATGGTGTGCATATTTAATAAAAAGTGTGAAACTTTCCCATATGTTGCTGTTTACCTTCGGCCACATATATTTACATAAAAAAAAAAAATTATATATAATATTGTATATTTGATGCATAGCTTTTGCATGCCAAAAACCCGGTGGCTGGGTTGATTTCCTGTCTGTGAACTAAACCTACACAGTGGCCTGAACCTACCAGGGAATGTGACAGTTGCTCATTAAAGAAAAAAGAGACCCATCTTTGTAAGCTTAACTTAAATATAGCTCAGAATATACAGTGTACTACATATAGTTTCTATGCTGTTATATCATCCCTTGTGTAGTGAGCATATGCAGTCAATAGGAAGCCATTTGTGATGCTGCCTAGTTGTGTGGTAGAAGCTATTCCTTTTTTTTTTTGAGGTCATTGAGCAAAATGTATAAAAAGTCATGTTTTGGATTGATTTTAATATTTCACTTTATTTTTGATTAACTAAAACAGTTAATGGAAATATTTCACATAATCATAAACGTTAATGTGAGATGAATACAATTTGAGTACGAATGCCTATTTTTTTGGTATGTGGCAGTATGAAATTAGAGCTGGATTCTTTTTTTAATTAAGATACAAATTCCTGAATTATTGCAATCTTTGCTGAAATCTGAATGACTTTTTATATATAGTTTTAAATATAGTTTATATAGTTATGGTTACAATGTTGCATCTTTCTTGTGAGAGACTCACTGACAGGAAAATATGAACAATTTATCACCAAAAGACAACAAGAGATGTCTTAATGGCATTTGACAAAATTTGCACTAATTGCACCCTGAAATGATGTTAAACTTACCCCTTCATGGAAAACTGACAAGCATCCAAGCGCGTAAACCAGGAAGAAAGCCTGCAATGCAAAGATGCAGAACATAAGTAATGAATTAAAAAGGAGAAAAGCCAAAAAACACTTAAAAGTTTATGTTCTTTCAGCGCCGGGATATGTGGGTGGAAATGGGTTCACTTTAAGATCATGCTGCTTTCGAGTTGAAGGCCGTCCCCCTCAATTAACAATGAAAGGTAAAAAGCTCATGGATTGTAAATACCGACTCGTAAAACTGCATATATTCACCTCGACCCCGCTATAACTGTTTAACGATACTCTTGGGGGAAGTGCAGCTTGATAGAACCAGGTTTATCCATCTTCAACGGCTGAAATATTAACGTCGGCCATGTTTATCCTTCAGGGAGGCTTGTGTTAATATTAGCCTGTGAAGAGAGCGTGCTATGAAATGGCTACATTTGAACACTTTCCCTGGTTCTTTAACTGTTTCTACTGGCCCAGAGTGTTGAATTCTCTCGATCAAATCCAGCTGTGAAAATATGTCTTAACTGAACTTTATAACGTCTCCACCTTGATAAGAAAACAAATCAGTGTATTAATAGCAGAGCACTGGAACAGCATGGCGCAGCTTGTAATGAAATGCAGCTGTGAGTCATTTGTAGAGCTAGAACTAAAGCAAAATACTAATATTTGATGATATTTTACACGTATTTTGAAGAATTTCAAGATTATTTCTATTTTTTTTATTCCCCTAAAATTGCTATTTACAACTTCATTACTTTAACCAAAATATGGCAGATACAATAGGCGCACTAGTCCAGTATTTGAGAATGAATATCATTATTCAATATGAATGACAATCTCTTTGTTGTGCTGGCACTTTAAACACTAGTGTTGTTCAATACGATAACTTCTTTATCAGTATTTACATTTGGACATTTTCATATTTTTTTTTTTTAGTTCTGATGAAATGATTACCATTAACTGGGTCAAAATTTAAAAAATGTCCCTAAACAACTTTTCAGTCTTCGGCGAAGATGTTCCACTAGATTTTGGGGTGTGGTTGTGAAGAATTTAGTTCATACAGCCACAAGGATTTTAATAAAGTCAGGTACTGTATAGAGTAAGGCCTGGTGTGCAGTCAGAGTTCCAATACATCCCCAATTGTTCAACTGGATTGAGATCAGAGCTCTATAGCAGGCCACTTAAGAACTTCCACTTTAACCATGTAACCCATATCTTCATGGAGCTTGCTTTGTGCACCACTAAAACCACTATTCAAAATAAATTTAACTGAATTAACCAATTTTTCTGTGATGTTACCATTAACAGTATTATAATCACAATGGGTGCATAGGTTCCTTGTATTGAGTTTTTGTTTAAAAAAAAAAAATAATAATAAAAAGAAAAAATCAGGATGCTCGTTCCATTAGTTTGGCCTTGCTATCGTTCATCTTCCCACCAGTTCAAGCTGAACAAAAAAAAACATGTTTCTGTTCATCTAAGACAAATGTCAACTTAGCATATCTGGTTTAAATGTAGCATAACACTGTAATGTTGGTGAACAGGTATTTAAAAGATACCGCCACTGCTGAGGTATAACTAAGGATTATAACTACAATAACTCCCTTGACAGATTTTATTTGGCATTGTGCAGCTCCAAACTAACTGAGCAGAAACACAAAAAAAAAATAGAATGATTTATACATTCATATATTATACACAGAGCTATTACTAGCTGTAAACCTTTGTTTCTACCAATTGGCAAGTGTTACAATTACAGTAACACAGAAAACCATCATGCACTTAATTTTATTTTATTTTAAGCACTTACATACAATTAATCAGAATTAAGTGCAATCATATGCAATGTATAATAGTGTAATGTATTGTAAGGTCACAAGTTCAAATCCCACCATCACCAAGCTGCCACTGCTTGGCCCTTAAACAAGGCCCTTAATCCTTGCAAACTTCCCCCTACCTCTTCATAACTGAGCTGTAGGTACTCCATCATGTTAAATGGGTTGATTCGGCATACCAACTTGCCTCTTCTGCCCTGGAATGCAAAAAAACAACAAAGTAAACACTGCATCACTGCATGCATTATAATAGTCAGATTGGCTACAGCAAGGGGTAATTTTTGAACTATAATTTGCTATTACAGTATATGAGCCCCACCTCAATTTCTGTGAATTCAAAATAAAGATAAATGTGTTACAATAACGTTAGTCATTTCTGCTAGTGTGCCTCATAAATCCAGTACACAATCATATGATCATTCCGCTGTGTGTGACACAAAGTTGAAATGCCTGGGTGGGAGGGTTGGAGAGGGAAAACCTGATCTACTCACGCCTTTCTTTCAAAGCTATTCAATAGGACATGAGACTTTGCAGACACCACCCTATGAAACTGAAAGGAAACTGAACTAAGCATAATCAGTTTCGGTGATGAGATATAAGGGCTTGTGACGTATTATATTTACAAAATGGTTGTGAGCACATCTTTTCAAGACAGACATCATGATTGTGTAAAGGGAAAATTGTTTACACTTGAGATATTTGAGAAAGCATTGCTTCAAACCTTTTGATAAAACCTGTGTAAGAAGGGCTACGACAGCTTGTTTCCAAGTACACAACCAGACACACCTCCCTGCCTCAACCAATCAGGGTTCTCATTCCAGCTGACTTTCACAGTGCACACAACATACACATAAGGTGTTTGAATGTTTAAGCACTGCATGCTAACATTTCAATGGGTCTCTAAGCACTTAATAAACACTTTCTTTGTACTCAACTCAAATTCACATCAGGGTAGAAATGTACACAGCATGGCCAAATGTGTTTGGCCACCAGAATATTTAACATCCAAATCCAAATCTATGATTAGTTTCAAGTTGTTGTCCCTATAATATAAATATTATAATATGCCCCCCGTTATTATTAAGTTTACATTGATGCCACTGAACAGACGCCCTTTTCCAGAGTAATGTACAAAAAGTGCTTTGAAGACTCTATCAATGAATAAATCAACACTGGTTCACTAGGTTGCAAACTGATTATACAATCAGCCTAGAATTCTGTTGGGAGGAATTAGAACACAAAAACAAACAGAGAAAATAAGTGTGAGTTTAAGTGTTTTAGGACGAGGTAGGTCTTCACCCGTCATTTAAAAATGTGGCTCAGTTATTTGGGCATCTAGGGGAAGTATATTCCACCACCTTGGTGCCAGAACAGAAAAGTGTCTTGATGTATACCCTCTTACCCTGAGAGAAGGTGGGACGAGTTTTTGCCCTGTTGAGGCTAAAAAAAGCTTCACTCTTTCTGGAAAGCTTTCCATTCAATTTTTGGATCATGTAAAGCTGTCAAGGTTGACTATTCGAGTATTCAAGAACAGCCGTATTTATCATATCACCTTAACGAAAGCTACATTTTAATGGCTGCTTGGAAGACCATTTATGCCATTTATTGCATAAATAAGCTCACAGACACATTCAATTGGCAATATCACTCTGATTGACAGGAAAATTTGTTTGGCATCCTATTTATCCAGCTAGACATGCCTGTGCCACAGCTATCCATGGCCAAGGGAGCAAAACTGGCCATGCTCTCTGTGTGGAGGATCCAGTACATGCTTAAAAATGGTGAAGGAGGTATGATAAAAAAATCAAGACAACACCCACTGACTATTCTTCTTTAGATTTTGTCAACATATCTAATTGCAGAGCACTGGCTATTCAGATTAGTCAACTATTTAGATCAGATGATCTTTTTAGAGCATAGATTTCGGTGATTTCTCTTTAAAAGTTGAAAATAATAACAATGCTTGCAGCAACTTTGTGTTTAAGTGTAGTGTGATAAACAATGCCTGGAAAAGGCTAGTAGGCTCTTATTAGTACAGAGACCAAACAGTAATGTATTTACTCTTTTGATATCCTCATTAGGACCTCTATCTTCATCTTTTTCTTCAGGTTTATCCACCAAAACATAACCATGAGCTAATGACAGATCGCGGCCCTGTGTGTCGGAAACAGAGCCACCACTCATCATTTCACTCGCATCTATTCGACATCCACAATGAAGTATCCAGTCATCGTGTCGTTTGCATTTGATTTTGGCAAACACGTCCGGATCGATTTGCTCGGGTTCTTCGGGATATATTTCAGCCAGAGGATCGTAGTGAGGGTCCCCTTGTCTGCGAGGTCTCTTAGCCTCTGGCGTTCCCGCTTCCTCTTCCTCTCCATCATCACATTTCGCAGCTGCTACATGCTCCATTGACTGATCCTGATCTGAAGAGGGTGCCTGACACTCCTGAAAGTCCACTTCCTCTTTACTGTGCTCTTTTTCCAGATCCAGATCAATAGGATGAGTCAGCATCTTCAGCGTCTGACTGACAGCTTCTTTATCCAATCCCTGAGCCAGGAGAGCAGAGTGGGCCCATCTTACGTGCTGCTCGTATCTGCGCAGCAGGAACAGAGGACATATTGAGTGGTTTAGTGCTTAACAGAGTGATGACGCACTTGCAGAAATACAGTTCATGCCCAAGGCTTCGTTCATATTACTAGGATCAAATAACACAAATATGATTTTCTGCCTTAATGTGGCACAGATGTCATTTTGTCAGTGCAGATTGAAAGTCATGTGGCTTCTTTCCAAAGCATATACACATATTAAACCATCAAAATTTACATATGGAAATAAAAATTTTAGAATTGGAAGAAAGAAAAAAAAAAACATTTCAAAAGTGGAAAAAAGCTTATCATGTAATCATAGCTCAAGTCTCACAGTTGCTTAAAGGGAACTGCTGTAGCTGAAATATACAATGAGTATTCATATTACTTATCATAACTAATATGAATACTCATTGTATATTTCAGCTACAGCAAATGCATGAAGGTACAAAAGATGTGCACGTGATGTTACCACCTCAATGACACTGAAAATAATTTGCTTCTTTTTTGTTTTTGGTTACAATGGCTTATAAAATATCACCGTCATTTTACAGTCCAGCAGTGCAATCACTGTTGTACATATTTTAAAGGTACATTCAACATATGGAGTGAACTGTGCCTAGTCAAATAAATACATATTTAGATAAGCAAAATAAATAATAAATATAAATATACTTCAAAATCTATTAAACACACTGACATTAGTGTGACACTGATATTTTCTAATCTTACCTTTAATTGTATTACAGGTGTGTTTATCAGAACTGTCAGTCATCATGTTATCCGTATATGTTACACACACTATGGCTAGATATTGTACAAAGTTCCAAAGTAACTCTTTATCATACCTGACGCACAATACTGTCATTTGCACTACCATGCACTCTCACACTTTATGTACATTACTGATCTGTCATATAATCTGTATTCCTATTTAATACTCATACTGTCTAGATTGTCTCACATTGTATTGTCTCGTATAGTGTTTTTTGTCTTGTCTTATCAGTTTTGTCTTGTATAGTCCAAGCTGAATGTATAGTTTTATTTATGTCTGTACTTTGAGAGTCGCTAACAGCTGGAAACAAATTCCTTGTGTGTGTCAACACACTTGGCCAATAAACCTGATTCTGATTACGGTACACCTGACATTTCCAGTCATATGTGGTTCTTCCCCAAAATGTTAACACATAGTTGAAGGCACACAATCATAAGAAACCCATACCTGTTCCAGCATGTCAATGCTCCCCTGCACAAAGCAAGCTTCATGAATATATTGTTTATTTGGAATGGAGTGGAAGATCTTGCGTGGCCTGCTACAGAGCTCTGACCTCAATTCTACTGAACACCTTTGGGATGAACTGGAACACTGATTGCACCCCAGGCCTCCTCACTCTACATCAGAACCTGACTTTACTAACACCCTTAAGGCTGAATTAGCACAAATCTAATCCAAAATCTAGTGGAACATCTTCCCAGAAGAGTGGAGGTTATTCTAACAGCAAATGGTGAATAAATGAGAATTGGGATGTTCAAAAAGCACATATGAATCATAGTCAGGTGTCAAACATTGGCCACACAGTCTGTCCTGTCTATCATAAAATGAATCTGACTAATAATAATATATATTATTATTTAGATTAAAAACTTTGAACTCTACGAATTAATTTATGAATAATACTAGAAATACAAATACTTTAATACAATAACAACAATGCTTTAAATGACTTACTTTGCCAAAGGAATGACAGGTAAACATCTGTCACCGATATCTAGAATAAAAACAAAATAAGAAAACAAAAATTAAAACAGTTGACCCTTTTCTATGTGATTTTTTACATTGTAGACTTCAGTGGCTCTATGTGAAAAGTTAGATGCGTGATCGATACGCACATTCCCACCGTTCAGAAATACTGTGTTGTGGTCTACTTTTGGAGAGAACTCCTTTACCAAAATAACCCTGAAAAATACACAAACAAAAGTTTATGAGTTCATGGTCAAAATGCACTGTTGCCAATGAATGAGTTAAACCAGTCCATATACATCTGGGAACTGAGGAGACCAGTGACTGGACTTTTGGAAGAGGAATGTTGTCTCATTTGAGTCTGATACAGGATTCTACTTGCTCAACATTCCTGGGTATTTTTTGTCACATTTTTCATTACATGAGGTGGCAAATGTCTAGACTGCAGGCAGGCCACTTCAGCACCCGGATATGTATGAAGTCATGCTGTTGTAATAGATGCAGTATGCAGTTAGCATTGAAATATCATGTTGGACCATGTTCACGTATGGCTTCTTCTTTGCATGCTTGCCTTGCTTTAACCTGTATTTGTTGATGACACATCAAATTGTGTTCAGAAACAATGATTACTGGAGCTATTTCTAAGCACATACAGTGATTTCAATTACAGAATTATGCCTGTTTTTAAGGACGTGCTGCCTTTGAGGGCCCAATTCACAGGCATCCAATATTGATTTTCGCCCTCATCATTTATTTATAGATATTTCTCCAAACAAATTGGAGTCTTTTACTGATATTATGTACTGTAGATCATGAGATATATGTCTTCGGAAATCTATTTTGAACATTTTCTTAGAAAACTTTTTTACAGAATGGTGGACCACTGCCAATTTAATTCTGATAGACACTTATACTTTACAGTTTCCTTAAAATGGTTCACTTCCTCAGTTGAAACCTTTTATATGTTTTTCTGTATTCTATTGTGAATAAAATATAGCTTTATAAGATTTGCTAATCATTTGCATTGTAAACAGTGTCACAACCTTTTTTTTTTTTTTTAATTGGGGTTTTACCAAAAATGTACCAAGATGTAATTATGTGCAGCAGAGAAGATCCCTTTGAAACAAAGCACACGTTTTCTCCTTGTTTATTTTACCGCTGTATAACTAAAGACACATTTTGCCAAATGATGCATCAACTGGATCACAGTTAGAGCATGAAAAAACAAACAAAGAAAATCATT